>NW_009194892.1:83978-109218 GCF_000690835.1 Fulmarus glacialis | reverse complement strand
TTTTTTTTTTTTTTAAGGTTGGCATACTCTGGAGGAAAAATTTAAATAAGAAAAGTCAACTGTTTGCAGTTTAATATCAAATTAAATTATTTGAAGAGTGGGTTAGCAGAAATATATGTCTTCAGCCAATATAAGTAATGAAAATTTTATTGGACAGCTCTGACTACAGATCTCTCGTTCATCACCAGACAATTTCTGAATGTATTTTGGGTAAGAGTGAGAAACCCACCACTGAAAATACATGGACTGCCGTGACATTTGTTTTTAGGCACATAAATGGTGATTTATTGCCTAATATCTAATTAGCTCTGCTAGTGGTTTCTGAAAGAGATATTCGAACATATATTCAGAAAACAAGATCCCATAGTCCTGAATCAACCAGTGTGAACAGTAATGTGAAAGCAACAACATCAGCTTTTCATATTAGCACCTGGCAGAAAACAGCAACATATTTATGTCAAAACTGGAAATCCCATAAAAATCTAACCTTCAGCTAGTAAGGCTGGGTGCTGCTAGGAATTTGGCTTGCTAGCATGGTTTAAGATTTCTTTCTTTATGTTGTAATGATACCTTTTAAAATTATTTCAGAGGCAAAGAGAGATCTACCAATCTCTATCTTTTCCTCTATACCCTTCTAACTTGTCAGGATTTCAATATTCCCTTTAATCCCTTCTTCCAACTGAAGACAATTTCTGTCTGAAAGAGTCTGAAACTTGTAAAGGGATGACAACCTTCCTCTCCTAATTTCCAGTTTTAAAAAGTCCAACTCACGAGAGATGAAGAGATACCATCCATCTTATGCCAGTTTGATGACCTAGAAGAAATGAATTTCACAGATTCATACCTTGGCAAGAAGTAGTCACATCATAAAAGTGGTGTCATCACAACCAGTATTCAAGCTTAGCAGACTGATTAAGGCTTTAATATGTGGCACAACAGACAGCTTACCTTCAAGTCCCAAGAGTGGTCTGTCAATACCAGGTTTTACAGTCTTTCATAAAAATCACTAAGAAAGTTTCTATAATCGGTAAAGAAACTGACTTCTTCCTGACTGAGCAAAGGAGTTTGTTCTTTGAGAACTTAATTCTGAAAGTTTTAGAAAAATTGACTTCACCCAATTGACAACTTCCACATCTCGCAACGTGTTTTGGGACAATGAAAAATAAATCCTCTTCCATATCTATCATTGATGTGAAATAAGAGAGAAGCTGACATCAAAGTAGTGCCAGACAGCAAAATAATACAGACTTGTAGCATTGTGAGCTAGTCATTAGCTGTTTAATCTAAAAGTTCTTCTAAGAATAAAGGCAAAGGCGTTTACATACAAAAGAGACAGTAAACCACAAAATGAGAGGAAAAATGAAAAAAGAAGTAAAAACACCAATAAAAAGGCCCACATGAAAAGCTTTATATCTCAAGGTAAAACTGCCTTCAATATTTGGCATAAAAATGCTGTACTGGCATTTAAATTGGCATAAAGTTAGGAGTTCCTCCTTTTTACGTTGTAAGAGCATAATTTGTTTTCAGAACAAATAAAGGGGCTATGGTGTTACAATTTGCTTTTCTAACAAGGAAATAGCACAAGATTGTGAAGTTACTTTTCAAAGTGCAGGTAACAGTTTGAAACACAGCATTAAACAAAAGAAAATGGGAATGAACCCGTAATCTTTTTTACACCAGTTTATAACATAAGGTCTTCCATTAAAAGCAATGACCTAGCTTCCTTCCCTCATGCATATCTACAGGCTGCAGTGTTTGTGGAGTGAGTGGGGGAGCTGTTTGTTTTAAGAAGAATTTTTTGACTACAGATTAAAAGCAGAAAGCCCAACCACTGCTGCCAGGGATAAACTCCATTTTTCATATAAGAGTTTGAACTGATACTTCTCAAGTATAATCCATCTATGACTGCTAACATGAGGAAGTCACATACTTTTAAATGTTTATTATCTGAGCTTTGCAGAACAATACTTCTATCAATGACAGCAAGCAAAAAAGTTCTGAAACATCACTAACAGCAGCAAACTTCCTTGAAAAGTGTTTTATCTGAAATAGTAGGATCTTTAAGTATCATTGCCACAAAGAATTTCAAGGCAGCCTGATACCACTACTCTTTTCCCAGTAAGTTTCCAATATATTACACAAACAAAGCAGTAGAAAAAAAGTGGAATCTAAAAACGTCACCATTTAGCCTGTCATTTTCATGCCAAACCTGGAACTTGTTAACAAAAGGGATTGCAGCAATGTTTATTGACTCGATGACACAATAAATATCTTCTGAAACCTCTCCTATGTATCAAGAAAGCTTTTTGGTGGTGGTGTTTTTTTTTTTTTAAATAGTCTGGAGCAGCAAGTGTAAATGTACGTTATTTGACTTGAGCAACTAATTATACTGTCAGATAACTTTTCCAAAGTAAAATCTAGGTAAGGGGGGAAGCATTGCAACTTCAGGAGGTTCAGATGAATTAAAAAAAAAAAAAAAATTCACAAAAACTACAAGTAGCAAAATTAAGAAGCTTGTCATGCTTAAGAGACTGTCTTTCAATGGGTTTTTGCAGTAACTCTCATAAGATGGCAACCAAAAGATTTCTCTCACACATATTGTTTTGCTCTTCTGTGGCTGAAATTATTGCTTTTTATACTAGTAGTTAATGGTTTATGTAGGTGAAAAACAAATATAAAATGTTTAACAGAATTCGCAAAGAGACCTAAAAGAGTTGAAAACTTAAGATGCTCAACCCTGACTATGTACATGGAACCTGCACAGGTCAACAATTTGACTTTCAGATAAAAATCTTGAAGCAAACCTACTCAAAGAAATTACTGTAGAGAACTAAAATGTCAGCCATTACTAACAGTCTTTTCTCGTCATTCAAATCAAAACAAGAAAAACATTATTAAAGTCAACAATGTCACATTATGTGGGAGGCCACAGAAAGTTTTAGGTCTTTTGGGATACAATTGCGTTTTGCAAATAAGCGATTAGGATTATTTCAGAGAAAACACACATATGCTATATTTTCCACCTGATTTTACAGAATTTTCTGAGGCTAATTAAAAAGGTGCTGGTGGTGAAAAAACAATGTTTCTTAAGTCTTGAAATGAGTAACCCACAGGCATAAAAAGATATTGCATATTGGGTTTTGTTTGTTTCTTTTGTTGTTTTGGGATTGGATTGCTGTGGGGTTTTTTAGTGCATCAAATCAGACAGTGTATTTTTTATACAACGTGACATTTGCCAAATTATAAACAAACTTTCAAGTCCCTTGTTAACAAAAGAATTGTTAATCATTTAATGCCTGGTCCTGTTAAAACATTCCACAATAACATTAAAAATCAAAGAAGACATATTTGTGGACATTGTTACAGACAATAGTCTAATGCCTGCAGCTCCAGTTAACAAAAAAACAGAAGTATAAACGGGAACAATGTTTAGCAAAAATAATTAATGGCTTTGACCTCTTAATTTTTTCAACAGAACAGAAGCCAGATCTTATGTTGTTTTCCTCATGAACAACCTCAACATATGAATACATTTCTACAGCTGAATTTCCATTAGAGGCATGATAATGGAAATGAGGTAATTTGTGTGGACTATAATTAACACCACTTCAGGTCTTTTACTGCACCAGCCAGGTACTTGCTAAACCTGAACTCTTTACCGCTTTTCCTTCTTTACACTTCCTTATTTTCTTTATTTATCTAAGAAGGTTTCATGATATTACGTTTTTTCCTTAAAAAGGAAAGTAACCATAAGTTATGACCTCAATGAATCTGTGTTTTTCAGCTAAAAATGATTTACAGTGAAAGTAGCTGACCAGACATTGTGCATCTATTGCACGTCCATAGCACAACACTTCTGCCCATCTGTAACAGTCCATAACAGAAAGTGGGGGAGGAGAAGGAAGAAGAAAAAGAAAGAAAGAAAAAAAAAAAAGAGGCAGGCATCGTCAGATCAATTGAAAAAAAATAATACAATGTACCTAAATCAAATCCAATGCAAAACTTTAATTAAAGATGCCACATTCGACTGCCATTTGACATATACACCATCAGTTTTATCACTCATCATGTGTTTTGATAAAAGTAATTTGTAAATACATACTAGAACATCAGAAGGCAATAATTGAAAGGTTACTTTGGTTTACTCAGTGTTGCATTAAAGGTTTTTTGCTTATAGAAGATATTCAGGAAGGCTCATTTTTTTCCCTTTGTCATTCCCTGTTTGTGTGCTGTATGAGACTGACTACTTTTAAACAGTTTTAAAAATAGTTGGTGAGTATTCATATCCAAAATGTATAAAACTAAGCTGAAAGTAATGCCATAAATGCATAAGTTATGGACAATTGGTAGGAATAAAGTGCATTTCCTACTCTAAACTATGTTTATTAGACAAATTAAAACATTATGTCATGCCCAGTTTTTAAAAGAAGGAACCTGAACTTATAGATATCAGAGAGAAATCCTGATATAGATGTCAGAATTTATATCAGAGAGAAATCCTGATATAGATGTCAGAATTTATTTTGCAATTGTAAGGCTATTTCAACACATTTGACTAGAAAAACAGAGGTACAGAAATAATAAGGAGCTATATTTATACAACTAGAATTAAAAAAAAAGAAAAAAAATCAGTCAGTTTTCAATCAGTGAGAACTGCTGTATCATCCTATGTTTTAGCTAATAAGAATTGAAAATGACAGATTTATGCCTGTGAAACTTCGATGTTACTCATAGCAAATTCATTTGGTTTGAAGATAAATTTGACATCATTAGCTATTAGTAAGCAACCCTCTGAAGGAGGCTAAAGTTTTTGATTTTACTTTAAGTTCTGCAGGAAGTTAAAGTTGTCTTTTCTGATAAAACAGAAAACTGAGACTTCCAAGTCTCTTGGGAAAATGTTAGTAAGTATACTGGAAATACTTGTCAAAAAAAAAAAATACCATTGAAAACCATGTCAATTCAGCTGAAATGGAAGCCTCAGCTTTTGAGGTCAATTTATTATGTCAGATTTTAAAAGTTAGGTTATGTAAAGCAACCATTTTTTTTGTAGAAGCAGTGACTAAAGTCTATCTTTTAAATCTATTCTAAAATCCATAATTGAACACCATTTGACCTTGAAAAACCATGGCCTTAGAATTCTACTCTTGAGTCACTCAATCTGTTTCTTTAAAGCTATATAATACTCCGATTAAGTCTTATATCTCTTTTTGAATGCCTGGGTATCAGAACAGCAGTCTTGCAGCAGGACAGAAACAGAAGTTTGGAAAGAAAATCAAAGACGAGCGAGAGGGAAAAATAATTCAAGTAGTAAAAACTTCTAGAGAATTTTAAAACCAAGCTTTCTGCTTGCCTACTCGGCCATTTCTAGGATTCTGAATGCCTTGTGGTTCAGTCTTTATTCATGCTCCGTTTTTGCCTTTTTTCTCTTCGGTTCATTTTTTGTTTGAAGATAACAGCTGATAAAACAATACAGCTACTCCTATTACTTTCTCCTCCCTCATTTCAAAGGCTGGATTTCAGTCATCCAGAACACGTTTCTTTAACCAATTTTTATAGCTACAGAAGTTACCAAATTTAGAAAGATTAGATGTCTTTAAAAGTTATCCAAAAGTATTGATATCTCCAAATTTGTGCTTTTTTTTTTTGCTTCAACTTTTAACATTTACTATATACCTGTAGTAATTTGAACTACTAGTCACCAAACTATCAATAAAAAATGAAATCATATAACTGACTACATATTTAGATGACACAGAAATAAAAAGTCATTTTTAACTGACTGTTAAAAAAAAAAAAAATCGTACTGAGCCAGCAGAGAGTGCTCACTCTTATGTGAAAAGCAAATAAAGAACAATGGACCCAAATTCAAGTAGTAAAAACTTCTAGAGAATTTTAAAACCAAGCTTTCTGCTTGCCTACTCGGCCATTTCTAGGATTCTGAATGCCTTGTGGTTCAGTCTTTATTCATGCTCCGTTTTTGCCTTTTTTCTCTTCAGTTCATTTTTTGTTTGAAGATAACAGCTGATAAAACAATACAGCTACTCCTATTACTTTCTCCTCCCTCATTTCAAAGGCTGGATTTCAGTCATCCAGAACACGTTTCTTTAACCAATTTTTATAGCTACAGAAGTTACCAAATTTAGAAAGATTAGATGTCTTTAAAAGTTATCCAAAAGTATTGATATCTCCAAATTTGTGCTTTTTTTTTTTGCTTCAACTTTTAACATTTACTATATACCTGTAGTAATTTGAACTACTAGTCACCAAACTATCAATAAAAAATGAAATCATATAACTGACTACATATTTAGATGACACAGAAATAAAAAGTCATTTTTAACTGACTGTTAAAAAAAAAAAAATCGTACTGAGCCAGCAGAGAGTGCTCACTCTTATGTGAAAAGCAAATAAAGAACAATGGACCCAAAGTATACAAGATTTTCCTAGTGACTGAGCACACATTCCAGCGACATGACAATGTAACTGTACTTAATGGTGATACCACTCTGTAAATATTAGTTGACTACAACTGGAGAAATGGAAAAAAAAAAAAGGGGGTATCATTTCAAACAATTTGTCACACTTGTAGAATTTATGTTGCAGCAAAAATTCTGACTCTTTTCTAGAAAGTGTATTACAAGAAAAACACTGACAAAAACAATAGTTCATATTACTGGAAAAATTACTAGATTCTTCTTTGGGGAAATGATTGATGTGCAAATACATTTCATTCAGTCAAATATGTTCACTTTTCAGTTTGTTTTTCCTTAACATTCACAATTAAAACCACTTCATAGCTTAAAGAGAAATGAGCGATTATTATGCAATTATAAGCAGAGATAAAACGTAGATGTCAAATCATTATTAGCATGTTCTTAGTTTTTGTGTGTTTTGTTTTGTTTTTTTAAAGTAAAACACAAAATACTTTTGTTTTGCTAGTTAACACTTGAATAAAAAAATTCAAAAAAAAAATCAAACAAAAAAAGAAACAACAGCTCCTCTATGGGTGTAAAAATAATTTCCATTGAGCTACTGAAATTTGAAACGTGAATCTGTTGTCCATATGTATAATTTTTCATACAATTTAGACACACAAACAAAAAACACACTGCAATTTGTACAATGAAACAAGTCCTAAAGTACGTCTAAATATATTTGCAAACCCTTAAGCGTGAATGCTATAAGAGACAGATGTAAGAGACAGAACTGTTTCACTCATATACAGCCTTTGTTCCAGATTTACTAAGCATCGGTGAACAGAGTTGTAATGTTGTACTAATCTAGTGAAGAGAAGCAAGCCAGAGCCAGCTCCAGAAACGCCACCCATTCCACCATAGGTAAACCATGAAAAAGACTGACTGTCATTGTCATGGTTTAACCTGGCAGGCAGCCAAACCCCATACAGCCACTCGCTCACTCCCCCCCACCCCCCCAGTGGGACAGGGAGAGAATCAGAAGGGTAAGAGTGAGGAAAACTCATGGGTTGAGATAAAGACAGTTTAATAGAACAGAAAAGGGAAAATAATAATAATAACAACAACAACAATAGAATATACAAAATGAGTGATGCACAATGCAATTGCTCACCACCAGCACTGACCAATAACCAAGCAGCAATCGCTACTTCCTGGAACACGCCTACCATTCATATACTGAGCATGACATCACATGGTATGGAATACCCTGTCAGCCAGCTGGGCCAGCTGTCCCGGCTATGCTCCCTCCCAGCCTCTTGTGTACTTGGTAGAGTATGGAAGCTGTCCCTGACTAGCAGGGTACTTAGGTAACAGTGTGTTATCAACATTCTTCTCATACTAAATCCAAAACACAGCACTAGGAAGAAATTTAACTCTATCCCAGCCGAGACTAGGACAGTCATGAACTCCCCTTTATATTCATGTTGCTCTGAAAGCAGCCAAGCATCAATGACACACATCCACACACAAAGTAACACCCAATAAGTAGCAGTGGAGTTATGCAGGACTTTTAGTCTTGTTTTGACGAAAAAGTATTTGGAAAGCAATTGGCTTGGTCTTACTCTCCTGTATGGTCAAGGAAGCCAAGGCACTGAAGGTTGTCTCCGCTCCCTGTGAGAGGATTCTCGGAATCCGCCAGGCCCCTGGGCCACACTTGATGGCTCTGGCAGTGCTAACAGGTACTTTTGCAGACAAGGACAGCAGAGCAAAGAAGGGGACAAATACTACTCACTGACAGTATCAGTTAATTGAAAATTTCTGGTTTCTTCATTATGAATATACAGTTCACAGTTGTGAAATATTGGAAGTTTACCCCTTCTGAAGGGCAAATTAAAATGGACGACCAACTTCTGCAATGCTCAGCTTCAAAGGATCCATAATATCACTCTTTATGAATGTAAAGTGCTGCTTCAAAGCTATTAATTCCAGTGTACTATACATATGTTTTAGAATAGCATACGTCAAAAGACAGACCAAAAAATTCTCTGATTTAAGATATACACATATTCACAATATAGTTCTTTCTAGACAGATTCATTACAAAAAAAAAAAACCAAAACAAAACCGATGCAATAAAACTCTTGGTTTGAGATACTAAGTAGGTTACAAGAATGTTACATAAGATTTATGTGGGGGTTTTTAATTATAGTAAAATTATTTTTAGCTAGGACAAAATGTAGGAGGAAGAGAAACTCACTCAAATCCCTCTATAAATGGTTTTCTGCAGCTGTGCTCTGTTTAATATCAAAATCTGTTTTTGAGTAAACTCGAGGGTAATCTGAGATGCTATCAAATTTGAGAGTACTGCAATGACTTACTGGAAGCAAAAAAAAAAAAAAAAAAAAAAAAAAAAAAAAAAAAAAAAAAAAAAAAAAAAAAAAAAAAAAGAAATATTCCACGATCTCATCATAGGAATCTATGACCCTCTTCAGTCATTCGTGGGAAGAAAAGCTTAAAACTGACAGCTGAACTTTGCATTCTCATAATGATTTAGGATTCAAAGTTAAGCTTAAGTATGAAAGGCAACAAAAATGGCCAAATTAATGGATAATTACACTTCCATATTGAAAAAAGGTGTATTATACTTCATGAGAAATTAAATTCCATTACAAAGAAAGGTAGGATTGTTTACCCTACAGGTGATTTAACCCTAAACAAACAGCAATAGGAATACAGTTGAAACAGAAGAGTGCTCCATGTTTATCAAATACACTTATCTTGCATACAACCCCTCTAACAAATCCCCGTACTTTTATTAATATGCTAAGCTTTTATGCATCAAAAGATTGTGGCTACTGAAAACCACAGGTCGAAATAAGTAATTTCTACCTCTAAAACATAGCCAGAGGTTTTTTTCCCTCCTTTCTCATGAGAAAAAGCCATGAAGGAGTTTTTTGTGGGGGTTTTTGTTTAGGCTTTTTGTTTGGTTGTTGTTGGTTGCATTTGTTTGTTTGTTTGTTTGGGGTTTTTTTGTTTGTATAGGGTTGGGGTTTTTTGTTTTTTGTTTGTGTGGGTGTTTGTTGTTTTTTTTTTTTTTTGTTTTTTTTTTTTTTTTTTTTGTAGGAAAGAATCCTCCTTTCCCCTGCATGTTCCACATTTGAGTCACTCCTTTTTCCTCAGGTTCTTCCCTCCCACCCCTTTTTTCTTTTTCTTTTCTTCAATTTGACTGAAAAAAAAATTCAGTCAGATTACAATCCTTTAGCAAGCAGATTGCCTATTAGCAGCTCACCTGTATGTACTCAGATAAATATGTTTTCAATAACTCACTGGGTTTTTTTAAGTTGCATAGAGTAATGTCTTAAAATAAAGGAGATCTTAAAAATTATAGAATTTAATAATTATATATCTTTAAAATTATACATCTTAAAAAGAATAATTCACAGAGTTAAGAGCATAGGAAGAAATAAATGGCTTCTAAGGACTGTCAAGCAAAGTGAAACTCAAATGTTTCATAACTCCAGAAGCTTTCTCCTGTAAGCGTACTCAACATCAAGAACATTATTATGAACACCTTGAAATGATATTCTGTTTGTCCCCTGGTAATTTCTGTTTCAGTGTCCATGAAAGATGTTGATGTAAGAAAAGCCTCTATTTATTATTTACAGATATTCCACCAATGGGTGATGGGAAGAGACCAGTTTATTTTCTCTGAATTTATACTCATGTGTAATGCAACATGTAAACGGAAAATTATATTTACCATACTTTAGTAAGGCTTTTAAATATGCTAAGAAAATCCTTAAGTCTTATAACAACTGAATGTTATAAATAAGCTTAGAAATAAAGATTTTATGTTAGCATTAATCTTTTTGAAAATTTTAATGCAATTTATAACCTCAAAATAATGATTCAAATTAACCTGAGTATAACTAATTTTTTAAGTGCAAGTTGTTCTTATTTACCTGTATGATTTCCAGAATTTACCCAGGTGTGGCTTCCTAATTTCAAAGTCATTTTTGCCATTTCAAGGTCTTTTAGCAAATTTAAAGAATTCAGAGTGCTGTTCTACACTCAGTTTACAGAGCGTTAGATAACATTCAATGCAAGAAAAAAAAAAATTCACAAAGGAACATTTACTATCAAAGATGGAAGAAAATCTATTTCATTGGTGTGACCTGCAAATAGTCATAAGATCACAATTTAAAGTCACAGTGTGAAACAGACAAGGCACAAACACTTTGGAATCAACAGTATGAGAAACTGTCTAATGGGAACCTTTTCTTTCAGTCCTTCCTCTATAGAAAGTACTTGTCTGGTACTTTATTTCCCAATACATCCTTATCCACAAGCATACTTTGTCATTTACTTTGATCCAAAACCGCCTTCCAATATTCAGAAATTAAAATGAAATACAGAATCCCTAGGTGTCTCATTTCTTGATTACCTTTTTAATTAAAACTTTGGAAATTTTTTTCTGATTAAAAATTAATATTTTTAAGATAACCGTTATCCTTTTCTTTAGAGAAAAAGAAAAATACAACTATTATTTTCTGCTTTTCAGAGCAACTAGAACGTATGTGATGGAGATTCCTGTATAGTACAGACAGTACCACGAACACAAGTTCTCCAAGGTTTTTTTCCTCCACAAAGAGTGAATTATAACCTTCAATTTGGAAAACACTACAGTCTGAGCCTACAACTCAAACTTAGTAATTTTTAAGTAACATCAAACTACCTTTATAGTGTTTTACAATGAAAGCACATCTGAGCTTTACAGCTGTGCTGCAGGTCTTGAACAAAATCTCCAAGTAATGTACATTACTTTGGATTCTGAAGTTTCTTCACATACAGTTTTGGCACGCAGGACATAAAAAGTTCCATTGACTTTCAATAAGATTTAGACTCCAAATTATCTAAATGTCTGACTTTCCAAAAATCTTTAGAAAGAGGCAGATAACACTGGTGACCTAAATTATTACGTCTTCTCTTTGCTTTCTTAACAGGCATGTCATTTAGGGTAGATTCTCAAGGAGCCTACAATGGGACAAAGTTTTCTTCATCACAAGTATGATCATCATAAAGACTGTCTTTATAAAAATCAAGCATTATTACACAACATTCACAATGCTTTGCAGTAATGATAAGCACAACATAAATACCATTATAACAAAGAGTCAACTTCTTAAGCTACTGTTAAAGTCCATTTTCCATTTGACTCTTTCCAGTCATACTCTCTGATTTGCTGTGGGGGCTTCTTACTCTGGGAATACTCTCACTTAAAATATAAGCTTTGACAAGGAAAGATAGAGGAGAATACTGGTTTGGGGGGGGAGGGGGGGGGGTGGAGCCCATTAAAGAGCAAATATTCCTTGAAGATGCTGGCTTGATTAAATGTTTAATATTGAGGTCACTTGTAAACACTTGTTAACACTTACTACTAAAACAAAGCAAAGTAAAAAAAACCAAAAAAACCCACAAAACCAAACACACACCCCCAAAAAAAACCAATAAAAAAGGGAACGTCAACAAGTCCAGGCATGCAAACATGCTTGTTTAGATTAGTTTCACCATGCTGTTTCAGTACAGATACATGTTTAGTTTCCCTTCAGGGGGAAGCTAGCAAAAACTAGGTTCATATTTCAAATATCTGACAAGATCCTGTTATAATTTAAGTCTCAGCACCAGGATAAAAATGCGTTTTTCCTGAAGGGGCAAATTTTGACCTAACCAAGACATTTCAGATCCTTAAGAGGCAATGATAAATCTCAAATTAAGTTAGATTGCTGATTAAATGTTAAAGAAAATCTTTGAAATTAATGTGGGAACAAAAGCTTCAAGAAAGCTGAGAGTAAGTCATATTTACCAAAACAAAATGGTTCATTGCAGAAACAGTAAATTATAGAGGAAGGCAGTGGCTGCAAAGCATATAAATTAGCTCAAGAGCAATCTAGATGTATTTCTAGAGGGAATGATTGAAGGAATAGTAAGAAAGCTGAAAAATGGATTGAGATAGGCAACAACAACAACAAAAAGAGGCATGCTGTGTAGATAACATTTTCATGCTCCTAAAATTTCTGATATTCTTATCTTGGCACAGCAAGACTATGTTGTACTTAATTGGATTCTGAAGACTTACCAAAAAGGTGTGTGCAACATATGTGCATTGAATTTCTGTTAAGCTAGTGAAACAGAATAGAACATTTCACTTGGAAGGGACCTACAAGGATCATCTAGTCCGCCTCCAACTGAAACACCTTTCCACTCTTCACTTATTTCTTCACATGACAGTATATTTTAAAGTATTCTCCTCCTTCAAGGGCTTGATTCAGTAGCATTATTTTTCCCTCTTAACATGCACTCTTAGTATATGTAACAATCTGAAATACCTTAGGCATGCATCACCTCCTTAAGGGTTATTTGCACTGGTATTGTGCCAATGTCACTGTCCTAGCGTCAATGTCCCACTGCATTTGTCTCATAGCTATAGGGGCTACCCAGAACAGGTATCTATTCAGATACTGCCAGTTCCTGAGCTGGCAGACCAGCTAGAGTTTTAGTCTGTCAGGTCACTCTTGCACCTCTCCTGTCTTGCACTTTATTTTTAATGTGGATTTAATGCAGTAGTTTGAGAGTTTTGGGTGGAGTTTTTTCTTCCTGGCAAAATGGACCAATAAAGGAAAATTTGGATTCAGAAGGCAGAACAGAAAAAACTCAAAAGGTCACCGAATCTCTCTAGAATTGTGGGAAGAGTGAAAAGATGGTTTGAGCAAGCAACTAATACATGCATGGTTTAAATATAAAAAAGTTGCTATTACTAACTAGAAAGAGCCTAATACAATCTATGTCCAAAGTTGGAAGTGCTTCTGTAGCTGTTCCTCAAGGCTGAAGTTAAGGCAGAAAGCAGCACCACTTAAGTTTAAACATGTGGTCTCCCATTCCAGAAGACTACCTTCTCTGCCTATGCTAGTCTGTAACTACTTATAAAAGACTTGGATATCAGTTTTGTAGCAGCATAGCTAATACACACAACATGCTTCCAGTTTGTCCTCCACTTTGTGTTAGTCTGAACTGCATCATTACCAATAAAGTTACTTCAAGCATACCTACATTTCCTTCAGCAAAAAACCAATATGCTATGGTTCCCTCAGAAAACTTGCTCTGTAACAGATTTTATTTTCCTTTGTTTCTATGCAACAGTGACAGCAGCGCAGAACTTGAATAAGTGCTGATATGATATCACTTGAATAAGTATGTTGGAAAGCAAGTCTAGCAATTGACACTTGTTATGAGCTGGCATTCTTTTTCATTTGCTCCTATGATTAGCTACTGGAATGTCTAACAAACCCTGTGTAAACAGAAATTATTTTTATTCATGCTGCCCTGCTATATTTCTCTTATGAAACATCAGTGTCTCTATCCAAACTCATTTAGCTTGCACAGATTGTTCATCTTTTACCTCTTCTGATTGTTTGTTGATTTCCCCACATCTGGCCTCTAACCAAGTTTAAAGAAGTCAGGTCGAGCGTGCCCTCTGTGACCGCAAGGGCTAATTAAGAAGGAATGCCCTTCAAACCCTGAGCATTACACAAGTTTGAGAAAAAGTAACACCGCCTGAACTTGTAGGGCTTAATTCATCTTGTATCTTTCCACTCGCTTCTTAAGAGCGGTAGTGATCAGACTGTGCAGCTCCATCACAGTCAGAAGGAAGATGCATGACTTCTGAGAGTTAATAAGGACCAGTTATTGCATGAGAGTAAGAGAACACAACTGCCATTTCAGTAGGAAAACCTGTATTGTCTACAATAGAAAATGTCTAAAAAGCTTGCTTCCCAATATTTTTCCCCCCAAAAGGTCTGTAATATCCATCTTGGTCAAACCTGCAGGAGGAAGAAGAGGAAATGGGTGTCCGCAAGTCTTAACCACAAGATAATCCACAAAAACAACAAAACCAGCTTGTTTTAACCTTTCAGATAAGGATTGTTAGAAAATTTGCTGTGGGGAAAAACGTTTCCAAAGACAAGGCATTAAAAACTCATCTTTAACTGTATACTAAAAGGAAAAGAATGTCAGAAAGTGGTAATAAAAGTACACAGATGTTTTATTTATTGTGGGAATACACCTGAGGTTCAAACACTAGTTTTACTACAAGAATGGCAACTTCAGTTATAACCACTAATAACAGTTACTCATGAGAAAAGTCATACTAAATGAGAGGTCCAGAGTTTTTGCTTTGCACCATGGAAACCACAAAGTAATAGCATCTTACTGAGATTCTAGTTCACAGATTCCTTTGGGTCCAGTGGCCTCCAGATCAGTATTGAACAAGATCTATCACAGCTATTATAATGCATGCTAGACAAAGTTTTTTTATCTTCTTAATAAAAAGCCAGGATATAGATGCACTGAGCTGTTGTATATACAGCTCTGCCTCAGTTTTTGTATTCTCATCTGGGATCAAACTTCTATAAGTAAATGGAATTAAATATTAACTATTTTTGCCAAGAAAAATTGCTTTTGTTCAGATTAAAAAGACAGCAGTGTGGGTTTATTCATGTTCCATCTGTTGTTCTATTTTCTCCAATGGCAACTTCAAAGCACTTTAGCATTATCGAGTGTTTACGAAGGAATGGCAGCACAATAGTCCTCCCTCAGAGAGAAAAAAAATCAGAAGAGTTCAAAAGTGAAAGAAACTCTTAGTCACTCAGTTGGCTGTTTAATCCACTATTTAATTGTATGTGTATTTATTTCTATTGATTTTTTTTTTCTTTTAAAGACTGATGGAGAGAAAATAACTTGCAGCCTTCTTAACACAGGAACAATTACAGCAGGAGCCCATATCCTTTACCAAATGAACAATGTTATTCATAAACGATGAAAATTTCAAAGGCCTGTTTCCTGCTGCTAATTTTGCTAGTGAGCTGAATTAGTGGGGCACTGCTGGGAACAGCAGGAGATCTTTATGATACTTTTTTCAGAAAGCAAAAGATATGATGACTAGTGTTAATCATTAAAAAGCAGTTATTGTAGGTGTCAAAAAAAGATCCGAAATACAATTCTCTTTTTCCCTTCCAGCCTTCCCTCCCTACCCTCTTAGCAATTCAGCTATAGGTAACTTTAATAAAAAAAAGTGGGTGATTTAAAACGTGGTCTAGCATATTGATTAGATGTTCCCTTTAAAATTACGTTGCACAGGTCTTGAACAAAACAAGACAAGTAGTCTTTTGCCTCCCTCAGTCTCTATCTTCACCTTGGCTGTTAAGCCATCTCAGTCCTCTCTTTTTTAGTTTCTCAAATCTGTCTGATTACAGGCATTAACAAATAAATCTGCAGATTTCATTCTACTGTAGGAAAATGTTTAATCTTACTTGACATTTTACACAAGTCCTCATGCAGGAGCTTAGTTCAGAACTGTATTTCACAGCTCTTCTGGAACGTTTTGAAGCAACTTAATTTCCAACCTTGCAGTATAACTGTCTTCCTTCATGTTCAGACTTTAATTCAGATTTGTTGTATAACTAATTTTTTTTTTTTTTTTTTTTTTTTTTTTGACATCACACTTTAGAATTGTATAATACTCCTAAGATTGTTTTGTTGCTGCTGAGCACTAAAGATGGCTAAAGACTTTCCTGTCCTGGTCACTCACACCCGACCCTATGGTTGTGCTGATACAACTGTGTGTAGGAACATGCTATAAACTAAGTCACCAGAAATAACCATGCAGTGGAGAAAACAGTCTTCAAAAACATTTTAATTAGATATCATTGATGTACTGTGAAAAAGTGGTGTTTAACAAGCAATAGAGTCAGCACAAGTGAAGTAACAGGGAAAACTAACAGGTAGTAATATCCTTTTAACAATGATTTTACCCTAAAAAAAACCCAAACATATCACAGACTATACCTTACATACACCTGTGATTACTGGGAAGTTCATTTACACATATTCACATTCCCACAGTAGTAATTAAAAAGCTGTATTTTTTTGCAAGCAAAAAAGTACAACCTACATATAATAAAAGTACTGTTTATACAATGTGTGGGTTAGGATTTTTAGGGAGAATGCAGAAAGACAGGTTCGCCTGGGTTGTTTGTTGGGTTTGATTTTGGTAGTGGTTTTGTTTTGGTTGTTGTTTTTTTTTTTTTTTAAACCAAGCGCCAATAACAGAAATAAACAACCAAAAAAAACAAAAAAAAAAACCCACCACCAAACAACTTTGAGGAGAAAGTGTTAAAACTAAAATACTTTTAGTCACTCCTTAGGGTAGAGTAAGGCTCCCCACCACTGGGGAGATACCTGCCAAAGGCAGCTGAAATACCAGATGTCACAGTTAAGATCAAGAGGAAACAGTGTTGTGACCTGACCAGCATCGGGTTAATGACAAACTCACATGCAGAACTGAACAGGAGAGGGTTTGGCTATTAAGCCGAACTGAAACTTCCCGAAGTGACACCATCTCATACTTCCCCTAACATTGTTTCATTTCAATCCTAAATGAAGTACTGCAGTACAAGGCATCTTTCCCCCTCAGTGTGTGGGGCAAGAAAGTGGCAAAATAAAAATCAGTGTTTCTTTCAATCATGAACAAGCCTGTAGCATGTGTCGTCTACTGTTTTCTTCATGCCAACCAAGTATCCTGTAAGTAGGAGCTACTATGTTGATAATGTGGTCAAGATTACTTCAGCAACAAATATGTGTTTGGATCTGCAGCTATGAAAATTCTGCCTACAGTTTTCCTTCAATACGAGTTACAATAAGTGATGTCTGTACCCCTTAGGCTATTTTTGGTGGGTTAGGGAGTAACATGCAAATCTGACTGCTGACCCACTCCTATATTTTAATTAGTTCTGACAGGAAAAAAAATCATGATGCAATCATGTTACTTCATAACATTTAAAAGAAAAAAAAAAAAAAAACCACACAAAACTTTAAACTCTGTAATCTACACAATACATTGTCACAAACAACTGCTGATTCCTGGCTGTCAGTAGCAGGCTGTAGCATTTTCATGTACTGCGAAAGAGAAGTCAGAATCCTTCATGAAGGAGCGAGAGATAACACACCAAAGGTCCTAATGACCCTTTTCAAGAGCTACACAGTAAAAATCAAAATATATTTATGTTGAAATCTCACTTTGTCAGGGTGTTTTCTTTGTTGTTGTTGTTTTTAACCAATAAGACACCCTTAAGTAGTAAGTATCTAGAGTCAGCATCTGGAGACTAGTTTTGTTGTCACAAACAGATTACTACAACAGGGAAGAGCACCTTTGTCAGACCACTCCACCATATGCCTTCTGGTCAGTAAATACATTTCACCTTCATTTTGTATACATACTGCCTCAAAGAAAATAGTAGGCACATGCAATTAGCATTACCCATAAAATAAAAAGAAGGCCCTAGTTTCAGAGAGATTTCAGTCAAGTAACTATTTTCGCCCATATGGCCTATAGTTTAACCAAAGCTAAAACACACATGAAAAAAACCCTTTCATCCAGCAGTATGATTTATATACAGGAGTAATACAGAGAGTCTCCTCCCCTTTAGCTGTTTCATGCTAAGACATCTCTTGCACACTTCCGAACTACAGAGGCACCACTCTGTCCCCCCAGACTGTTCATTTCTTTGATTGTTACTGCTTAATTCAGTTGTCAAATTACTATGTACGCACAACAACATTGAAAGTCAAAACTTAATATAACTTTAAGCACTTAACACTTCTCTAATTTTCTGTCTCTCTGTAAGGCAAGGTGAGTAACCCACACGGACAAGAGGAGAGCTGTAGTGTGGTACTGACAGATTGATGCTCAGCAGTCTCTGCCAAGCAAAATAGCATCTCTGAGACAAGGTCCTCCAGGATCATTGAGGTAATCAACAGATCATGGCCACAGGACATCTTGCTCCTGCTGTCTCTTCTTCACTCCCAGCTACACAGTTTTGCTTTCTCCCTTGAGAGCAGAGTGACACTTACTGCTCAAATGACTCGGGTCACTTCTGCCAGAGAGTGGTACATCTTATTTTTGCCTTTCCTCACACTCCCAGGTTAGTGTGCTGAATCAGCTCGCAAAGCACCGGTGAATGCCAGACCTGATACTGGGTAAACAGTGAGAGCGCCCAGCCAAAGCAGAAAGAAGCCAGAATATCAACACAAGCCTAATTCAACCTCAGAGATTGCAGTCAGAAACAGCACAGCTGTGGACATAGATTATTTTGTTTTCAAAACAAGAAAAAAAAAAAGGTAGAGGTTATACATCTACAGGAGATCATCAGCAGTATAAGTTCTCTTACTTTGGGGCTTGTAATACTAGACAAGGAATACCAGTTGTCCAGAGAAAATTCAAATTTCTTCAAAATACTTCAATAGTTTACCTTTATACCATTGAGATTTTTGCAGATCTTCCTCCCATATAAAACAAATTGGACACAATTTCTCTAAAATCCATAGAAGTGCAACAGATTTATCAAAGATGGGATTAAAAAACTGGTCTGAGTGTACAACCTCATTGGAGAAAGAATTATACCTCTAAAGTCACTAAACTGAGGTCAGCCTGTCAGAAGCTATTGTGGTTATTCTTGATCACTGACAAAACTTTGTTTCTACAGAAAGAGAACAGGGGAGTATGAAATTAGTATATCCATATTATCCAGCATGCACTGTATACCTTCATTTTTATGTCAGGCAGCAAGTTTGTGCAATATTTAGAGTCATATTCATGTTCAAGATTTTTGTGTAGCTTACAAGGTTTTCAAATATATTTGTCATTAACCCCAGGTTCTAAAAACCTACCCTCTTCCTGATTCTTTTTGCTGCAAGCTGGCTCAAGTACACATTGACTTTCATTCAAGAAAGTGTGTTCTTTATTCATAGACACTGGTGACTTCTTAGGCACTGCCATTCTGTCGAACAAATAATTAAGAGAAAGGGACATTATGGGCTCTACACTGATTTCAGACATGCTTAACTAGATTATCTGGGTCTTCTACTGACTCTATTAGGGCTAGCATATTGCACAGAGCACCTATCTGCAAACCACTCATCACAGTATTGATTTACACTCAGCACTTAATTGACATCTGGTTTTGACTTTGAAACAATGAGGTCTGGCAACATATTTTAAAGGATTCTGCAACTCTTTGGTAAGTTATTCAAGGGAAAAGAATTTCTTACATGCACCAGATATGAGAATTCCTACAAAAGGAGGAAAAATTGCATCATCTTTGCCACTCTTCTTTCTCTTATACTACCTGATCCACGGGTGGATCTTTCGTGATCAGGATGACAGCTCCTTAGGGTCTTCCTCATGTTCATGAGGGCCAAAGGAAAGTCTGGGTCCTTAGCATGAAAGGTTATATTTCCTCTCAGCTATTTCTAACTTCATGTTAACAAAAGTCGTTTTCTTATTTTCATATTTCAAAAAATTTCTTCCTTACTTTAAGCATCTCATTGTTTGTCCCTTTCTGTTCACAAGCATATTTTCATACACTTTTCATGAAACATAAAATAGAAGGGATATCAACCCATTAAATCAGTATTATTCCAGCTATTCTTTTATAGTATAATGGCAGTGATGTTATTTTGATAACGCAACTTTAAAATGCTTCCATTTTTTATTCTTACAGTATTATTTGGCAACACTTGCAGAATATCATTAATTTTATGTGGCCTTATAAACACAAGTTTGCACTGAGGGGGGCAAATTAACCTTCTGAAATATTTGGATAAAAACAAGCACTTCACTGAAAATTTGTGTACCATGCTTATAGTTTGCCATTGACCATAATGAACATTACTATGCACTGTAAACTATGATAAATCATACAAACCTGTCCACTAATCTTTATTTTGAAACAGGTCACATGGCAAACCCAAGTTATTTTGGGTTTGGACTACACTACTAAAGCTTAACAACTTCAGTATCTGCATCATAAAAAGGCAGATACTATTCTTTTTCTGGAAAAAGAACAAAAAACAATTTTGTCATTAGCCCTTTGACTAAACTATCCAAAATAGTGATAATTCCACATAAATCCATGAGGTTTAAAAATATTGTGCTATCTCAAAGGAGGAAAGGAGTCTCCACTCATGATATTGAATGATGCTTTGATAAATTTAACCAAAACAAATGTGAAAGAGGTTACATTTGTTGTACACAAACCAAGGAAGTACTCCAATGCTACTAAAATGGAAAGATACTGCACCCATGAAAAAGGAATCCAGCAAGTGTTAGTCTGCAGCATACCACCAACTAGTTCTCAGGAACCTTAAGCATACTCCTTTTCTTAGAAAGGCATGTTTTTTGTTTAGGTTTTTAATTTCATGCACTGCAGCCATACCTTTTTCCCCTCCTTATCTCTCAACTCGATTTCTTTTATCTAAACTTTTACTGCATTACTAATAACTGTTTCTTCTCTCATATGCTACTGGATTGGCAATGCAGAAAATTCCCACTTCCAAAACAGTAGTTGGTCTGTGAATAGACAAAAAAAAGAATTATCCGGTACAGGATATCTGAAAATATTCTTAGAATTCACTCCACTTCCCAAAGCAATCTTTAATCCCAAGGCGAAACTTAACTCTGATCACAGTTCAGTGGTGTTCTACTGATCGTTAAAGAAATACTGATTATTTCTTACTGGTTTTTGTGTTTATTACCAATTCTTCAAGCTTCCGATATGCCAGAGAGGCTTTTATCTTGCAAAACCATGACGTCACAACAGATCTTCCGTTCCAATAAACACAACTAACTCTTGAGTACAGGTCTGGATAAAAAGACTTCAGTCTTAGCATGCAGAAAGCACTTGGAAATGCAGTAGACATGCAAGTCTTGACTTTTAATGCAAAGTGTGTACGTAAGTTCTACAGAGTTTAATCTCTTGTTGAGCTTGTGAGATTCAGAGCACTGAAGCCTGGACTTTGGACTGTCTCTGCAGGGTAGAAGCCAAAGGTTTAATTTGCACTTTCCACTGAACACCTAAATGGAATTCCGATTGACTGGGAGGCTCGAATTGGATTGAATTCAATGTTATAATTTGCAGCCGCTCTAGGAAAAACAGGAACTATGGTGGGTCTATATACAAGTATCATAGCTGTACACAATAGGTTGGTTAATAAATACAATAAAATATGCAGCATACTGTATGCCATGAGCAGTGACCACAAAAGACCCCAGCTATATTAGTATCTTCCCTCTCCTGTCAGAGATTGCACACGTGTGCAAATGGGGCCAGACTGGGCATTCTGGCTGAACATAGTCATGGGTCCAACATGTTCACCTGCATCATTTGGAGACCAAGTGAAGTAGCATCTAACCTTTAGCAAGCATCTACTTTGCGCAGTGTTTAACACTGAAAACAGACATAAGGATGATTCCCCATCTACCGCTTCACTCTGAAAAGTCTGTCAACCTTTCTTATTATTATTTCCACATCTGGGAAACTGGAACAATGACCTCTAGATAAGATTAAATGTGGCCATAGTGCATACAAGATATTAAGAAGGTACATACTACTATAAAATTTCAGTTACACTGTTGGTATTTATGAAGCAATATATTTCAGGCTCTGATTACATAAGGGAGACAGTCTATTACAACTTGCACTTTCAAATAAAGATCTATAAATACTGAAGAAAAACAGAAGTAGAGCTATTTGAACATACAGTATCAATATATTTGGAAGAGTCATGCTGTTCTTTTTCTGTACCTCTATCTGTAAAATACAGACTCATGTTCATTCTTAGGACTGAATTTCTTCATATTAAGGTTAATAAACAAAAATCAAGCTACTTACTAGATCAATTTCCAACCAGAATCCCCAGAAAAGCATAACAAAAAACAGAAGTCAAATCAAAAACTAAACTACAGCAGTGAATTTTGTAAGTGTACAGGAGTCATACTGGCCTCCTGTAAAGTAGTTAACCAGAAAGAGGCATAAGAGAAATCTTAAAATATATTCTGTCTTTTTATTTCTCTCTCCCTTCACTCATGGAGACCTGCAAAACATTATCTTTGGGCCTCCACACCAAGCTGATCTTTTTGTCATTAAATATAGCTTAATCCAAACCATTTACAGCTTTAAAACATAATATCATATGTCTTCTATCAGATAATCCGTATGAAGTGAAGATTTTGTAGCTATTGATGTATTTGTCAACTATACTAAAAAAAAAAGTGGGCATGGGCTATGAAAAATTATCATAAAATTACCCACTCTCACCAATAAACTGCTAATAAAAAGCAATAAAAAGCTGGCTTATAAGCTAAGAAGATCACGATGCCAGCACACAATTTAAAGCTAGCGGTTTTATAGGCCAAAGCCACTAGCCAGGGCATCCTTATCCTGCAGTGTGAATAGGATTATCCCTGCAAACATTCCCCTAACATAGAATTAAGCTGTCAAGTTTACTTTGCTGCGGTACGGGCGTATGCACAAAATGAACACAAGTTCAGGTCAAATGTAATACTGCTTCTGTTATTACACATTGCTCATAAGGCAAGAAAAACAGAAGGAGGAGAAATACACCAAGAAGTGAACTGTTGCTGCTAAGCATATTTTAGGACATTAGCATTATTAGTCTTAAACAGAATTACTTGATCATGATGAAAAGATGGTGACAACCATTCAAATGAATCTTTCTTTAAAAATATATATATATATATTGCCCTTTAAGCTCCTCAAGTATCCTTGATTTTAAATCCTTCTCATTTTATTCCCAGAACTACTGTCACACAAACATGTTTGCTTCTTTACTTAATTATAGAAAACTATTAACATTAGTCTAAAACCACATGAAATTACAACTGGAAGAAGTTGAATATTCATGAATTCCCTGTTACGCTTCCACAAAAAACAGTCACAAAGTAGGTTATGTATCCCCTCCCGCCCCGTAGTTATACACGTGCACATTAGCAGCCTAAAGGGATTCCCCCCCCGCAAAGGTGTCTGCCTTTGTCTATCACCATTTGCCTGTTGGAATGAAAAAAAAAGACAGGACTGTTATCATTTTGTTAAACATAGGTAGAGTACTATATTGAAACAGGGGAAGACTCAATCGCATATAATAATGTCTGTAAAATCACAAGCAGCAGAGACTCACCAAGCATGAGTAATTTACTCTCTTTTCCAATATAAGTAAGGCACCAAAAGGCACAAACCATCAGGAAACAGTACCAGAAATATCAAAAAAGTTTTGCAATGCATAGTTAAACCAAGGAGAAATTTGTTCTTGTTGATGCCAAAAGGCCAGTCTCTCTTAAACTTTATGTAAACATGCTTATGAGGGGGAAAGAAAAAAAAAAATGCAGCTGAGGTTACTGAAAACACAGAAATCTGTCAAGACTGCCCTGAGCAGCAACTAGCTGGAGACTATAAGGATACTGGGGAGAAATCATCATATGCGCTTTGCCCTATTCCTCTGTTCTCTTACATAGTGTTGATTTCCTAGTCTCCAGGCAATTGGAAGAGAGTTAAACTAACCTAAATTAATTTTGTGTTCTCTTTGATGTGAAAAACCAAAGCAAACTGCATTATGTATCAAAGAAAGTGTTCTCTTTGTTAAATTTCAGGATTTTTTTTTTTTTTTGGGGGGGGGGGGAATTTATGTTATTTTCCACAGCTATTCTGCTTTTGATTATTTTCAAAATGCAAATATAAACAGGAAAATTTAAACAAAAAATCCATTTTAAGTGATTACACAAGAAAAAAACCTGTCATTTCACAGTATATTCTTGTGCAATATTGAAGCAATTCTAATTATAACCAAACTTATACAAAGTTTAGAACATGAACTTTTATATACTGGGAATATTTGAACATGGAACATTATGGGAATAAAACTATCCTAGATCAAGTTCTCAGTTACATAGCTAAAGATTTCTAACTACATATCAAAAACAAGAAAAGAATGCCTTCAAATGTTTAAAAAGTTATGTAGCACTATTTGAGAGCAAGACAATCTCATCTGATCAACAGACTTCTTCATGCTTTCATATATGTTATCCATCATATGACAACAAATTGTAACACCAAAGAATTACTGCTTTAAGTACATATTTTTCTTATATATGTTCTGGAACATTTTATCTCTTCAAAAGAAAATTTAACCCACTGATTTTACATGCTCATATTACTTTTAAGCATTACTGAATGTTACTAAAATAACAGTTTGGAAGTTATATTACAGCTTATATATTTTACAGGTACCTTAACATCAAAGCATGTGACTAACAGCTAAATACGAAGTTACTTAAATACAGAAAACAGTATATGCAAATAAAAGATGTGAAATGGACCCAAGTAACTTCCTACTCTATGAAGAAAACACTTATCAACGTATCAAGTTATAATATCAGAATATATTAGACTAGTCAAACTACACTCAAGATTGGAAAGAGAAGAGTGACAAATTTTGTATATATTCATATCAGCCTAAGGGTTCAGCTTCATTTTCAATGCACTGGTCCAACTTTGATTTTTAATCAATTACAACATAAATGAGCAAGACTAAAGAAAAGCAATAGACTTGTGGACGACTTCATACTGGAAGCTGTTTGCACAGTCATACCAGTAAAACTACCAAAAATTACTAAGCCAGAATTTTCCATAAAGCAGGTCATAAAGATGTGCAATATTCATTCCATCAACTACATTGAAGCAACAACATAACTTTGTTTCTACACACACACACTTTTTATTTAATAAAGATTATCATTTGAGTATTTATTTTCACCGCTTCCAACTCCATTCTATGCTTATCCCATTTAATGTATGCAAGCAAAAAAGCGGTGATATCTGTTGCTCAATATACACCCAGCATTTATAAACATGTTTCAA
>NW_009194892.1:69291-83957 GCF_000690835.1 Fulmarus glacialis | reverse complement strand
CAGCAAATAGGTCAGATCTCAGCACAGAAATCCTCGTTGTCTCTAAAACTTAAGACACATATTATTGCAGACGTCTATAGAAAGAATCAGAACTGACTTGCTATTTCAGTTGATCAAAGTCGCCTTGAAGACCACTTGGATTTTTCAGAAGGCAAGTGGTTTTAAGTATACAGACCCCCAGAGAATACAAAAGTATTCATACAATACGTGTTTAAAGTTGTAACAAGAGGCTCCAGACTGCTTCTTGAATTTTATAGCCCATTTATCACAACTGCTCTTACAAAACCAGGCTGTATCAGATACCACGTTTTGGCAGAAGTTATTGTCAAAAACATTTTTAGTATTTCTAAAGTACAACAGACATAAGAGCATACAAGAATCTATGTAGTGTTTGGACACAGCATTTATGGTGCTGCCTACAAATACATCAGACCTGGAAGCCTTTACATCCCTATTCACCTCATAGAAGCTATAAGACGTAGCAAAGTCCATTCTGGATGTTAGGACTTGTCCGTAAACCTGAAACCACCCAGAGATCTCCAGCTCAAAACCACCACCGCGCAGGCATGCCATCCTAGCAGCTTCTCATAGTGAGAATTTCTACTTGGATAAGAGAGAGAATAAGGTGTAAGGGATTCACCAAATTGCCACCAGTTCTAAAATTGGTCCAGAGCTTTTCAACAAGGTGAACTTGATAAACTGCTGAACAGTGGTACCCTGCCAAAAAATATGAGTTAAGTCCCTTAACCTTCCTGGTCCTTTCCTCAAACAGAGCAGCCCTGTTCAATGGAATAATTTCTATTAACAAATATACTGTAACTCATTGCCACAACTGAAGATCATCCTGCTAAAACCAGGTAAAGTCTTTCTGTAGGTCTGTGCAATCAATTGCTGAATATTTTTCTTTTAATTAAATATTCTGTCTTCTTCCAACATATGTTATCAGTAATGAGCTCCTAGTGACAAAGCAAGTGAATTTTTGTAGTGAGTTGTATTTGAATTGACAACTTGTACAATATTGACTTCCACTTACAACACACTTCAAGCTGAGCTAGTGAAATGGTGAAAGCTCTCAGTAGCTGAGAGTCTCTCCACTGCTGCCATCTTAGAACCCACACTCACTCCATTTGATAAGCTTGCCAGACCTACCTAATAATAATCAAGGTTTAATAACCCATTTTCAGCTGTTGACCTTATTTCCTGGAATATAACCCCTGCACTGCAGTTAACCTGAAGCAGATGTATGTATCAACCACAGGACAACCCAATGAAATCTGTATGGTCTGCCCCTATATTACCATGCTCAAAATACACTGATCACACAACTACCACTAAGAGACTTCACCTCTAAAGCAGTAGAATAGGTAAGAAGCACATCCAATCTCCTATCACAGTTTTTTCAGTATTTTATCCTAACACCAAAGATACTCTTGCTAAATGATCGTCTTCATTATAATGTGATTTTCAGTTCCACTCTGAGCATGCCGACACTGGCTATGCACTTTCTTGTCAAAGGCTCTACAATTTAGCAATCAAGTTATATTCACTCCCATTGCCTCTGGTCTTCCTGAAACTGTTATTACTGGTCTAAGACCCAGAGTAGGTTTTGGAAAAATCTGAACTACTGATCATGGCTCATGTCTTAAACTTGCTGAGGCTCTAAGAATGCACAATTTTGTCTGCAAGAATGACATAACATGATCACATATTTAAATATTAATACAATTATTCCATAACTCTTATACGGCTTCATTTAATTTAATCTTTCAAGTATTTTACTTTTATTATAATTTATTCTTTGTGTATCAGTCGATCATCGTAATACTAATGGATGAGAAAAATGGCTCAAGAAAAGCAGATTACTGTTCCAATGCACATAATCATTGGTCATTTTGCACCTTGAATTACACTTAAAAGGTAACTCTTAGTTTGGTATGTTAACCATCTTGTGATGTGCTCTCTAAACAAAAAAATCCTCGAAAATTGAATTGACTGGTTTTTAGAATAAAGGCTAAGCTTTCTCTTTAGAACGATGTTCATTACAATGAAGTTCATATTTACACTTTAACAGTTTCAATCTTAGACCATCATTTAGAGCCCAGTATGATACTTACAGGTTTTCCCCACCCCACCCCAAGCTTCTCACAAAATACGAATCTTCGGTCAATATGGATACCTACTTCCACAAACAGTTCCTCACTGTCAAAACAAAGTATTGCTTCACAAATGTTTTCCATTATACTCGTAACAGACGATATAACCATACTCGTAAATTCAACATTTTCAGAGAAAACACTTTCAACAGCTCCTTTATTAAAATCTGCATGCTTTTCTATTTAAACATAATATGGTATACAGCAGAATACTTAAGATAAAGGTATTTACACTCAAATGAAAGGATATGGCATTCTATGAATACTAAAATTCAGCCTTGATGTAACTAGTATTCCAGTAAAATTTCGTCAAGTATGATTTTTTCATGTTAGTTTTAGTAAAACATATATTCCGTAACACACTTAAGAGAAAGTTGTATTATGTTCACAGAATGTAATTTACAGAACACATGATTTCATTTTGATCCATTCTGTCAAAGGCTTGTCTTTGTGAAAGGGGAAAAAAAAAATGCATATGGCACCTAGAAATATTATTTGTTAAGAGATCTGCAGTGTAAGACTTCAGTTTAAATCAAATTTCACACTGTAAAAGGGATTCACAATAGCATTTAAAAATATTTTTTTTTTTCAACTGCCAGTGATTCAGAAAAGTCAATAACATGGTGTTTGATAACAAATGCATTATTTTATTTAAATGGAATAGAGACCCAAAATTGAGGGATTCATAAAACAAAAGCCTCCTAAAAAGATGTCTTTGAGGCATTTCATTAGAACTGTTCAGAGCAGCAAGTTTAAGTGGATAAGATCAATAATAAACTTAAAATATTACCTGAGTTGTCTGAAGAAATAAGCTCATGCTCTCTAAAAAGCTCGGTGCTAGCCATATATACATACGTAAACACACAATTTTAAAAACAGATGAGTGAAGACAAACAAAACAGGGGCGTGAGGGGGAACGAAGATATAAACAAAGACTAAAAATGTAGAAAACCACAAAAAACTATTGTTACAAAGAGAAAAACTAAAAGTGTAAGAGGAAGCTATTAAAAAGGAAGGACTAGTACATAGAGAGTACAAAAAACTTTGAAGATTTTTGAAGTTTTTCTAAAGAGCTTTCACATACACTCAAAGTCTTGTTAGCTTTCTGTTGTGAGGCATTTTTAACAAGACTTTTAGCAGGCAATTAGGAAGTCAAATTACTTCCTTTTGATGCCATACTTCATACTATCGACAACATTCTTCACCATAATATTACATATACACACACTGATAATTTTCAGTGAGACTGCCTCCAAGTTCCCCTGTGGTTGAAATGCAAATTAAAAGTTCAGTTTGTTTGATTTTCATTGCGCACCTCTGGCATATTTTGGCATCCAGTCAGCACTGACAGGAAGAACCTGGCAACTACTAATCTAGAGCCCCACATGTTTGTTTCTTTATTAGAGGATTTCATAACATTTTAGTGGTTACATATTTAACTTCTTTTGAGCATGCAAGGTATTACAACATAGTAAAATTTTACTCGGTCACTCAAGTGGGTGACCATTTGTCACCAGACCATTTTGTAATCAACTAAAATCTACTGTGCACCTAACATATTTTATGGGATCTGAAGTACTTAAAAACCTCTTATTTTAGTAATTGAAGGCTTCTTAAATCCAGGATTATATTGAATAATTTATATAATATTCTTAATTATAACATCCCTATAACATACAAAATGCATTCAGCTATAGGCTTTCAGGATGCAAAGACAAACTTAAAAGTTGACTTTGAAATTAATTCCTCTCAAAATACGTAATTCCCACCTTGCCTTCAAGGAAAGACTTTGTCAAAGACTTCATAAGATCATAAACCTTTTGAATGGATTAGAATTTACATTACTACTATACTGAAAATGTTTTGCCTTCATCTTTTCAACAGAAACAGTAAAATTGAACATTTCTGCTTTTCCCAAAGTTGCCACCATGGTTTACAAAGAAGCAGGCCTGCTAAAGTGTGACAATAAACAACTCCTAGATCAACATCAATACCTTCAGCTGACACCAAAACCAACAGGACACTGAACGTTGTAGAAATGCAAGAAACAGATTTTGTTTTAGTAAGATTATTCAGAACTTCAGAGTAAAAACAAACAACCAATCAACCCACCACACCCTGCCAATGTCAAGTTCTAAAGAAAAAGCAGAACATTTTTTCCTAGTATTTTCCTTATAATTCTTGGAAGAGTAGAAGGGTATGAAATTCTAACCATGACAAATAAGGAAAATTACTTTGATGTTTGTTTGGTTTGAGGAAAGACGACTGTGGGAATCAAACTGTATCTCAGAAGGACACAAAAATGTTGCCTATAAGTCCACAACTGCTGTTTTAGTGACTTTCTTGTGGTAGCAGTAACAACAGATACTATGCAGAAGAATATGTATAGAAAGACTCGGTAACTGTACTTAGGTATTTTTTAATGTGTCTGTTGAACAGAACCTAACAATCCCTTTGCAGAAATTTGTTTTATCCATCCAAAAGATAAGCAGATTTTGTGTCACACTTTTCTGCCTTTTCTCAGAGGATAGGTAAGAACAAGAAAAGTATTTAAACTAGGAATGGATAGTGTTCACATTTTTTTCTCATCCCCTTTACAGTGTTAGTTTATCATATCAAACTGAAAACAGGTTTTCATTTTTAAATCCACTAGCTATATTTTACCAAATAACTGAGTTTTATTTTACTCAATTTTATTAAAATACCACAAGCTTAGTAAGTCTAAAAAGCATTAGATGCTTCCCACATATTTCCATTCTCCAGAATAAATTAAATTTCTCTGACTGAAAGCAACACTTCTTCAGATCCACTGGAAGCCATACGCCTTCCTCAAAAAGGACTTTGTCATTTGCTCCTGCCAGATGAGGCCACAGCACTGAACTCTGTCTCAAACTCTGCCTGTGGGACACAACAGCAGTATTTTTCACATCTCCCTCCTCCACCCCACTTCCCTCCAACAGTACAGAGTGAAGGTTGTACGTTGTTCCGTCTCTCCTACTGATACTGTCCTACTTTTTGGCAAAGACTTTGAATGCTGGACCAAGGCTGGGACCCAGGCATTGTCCCTCCCACTGGCACTACATCCTGGTCTATCACTTCTCAGACATTACTGTAGGTCCCAACGCAGCCCAGGTAGGTATTTGCCAAGCGAGAAATTGAGGAAAAAGCACCTTGGAACGAAGAAGATTGTGTAACCTGAACATAACCTAGCTCAGTTGACAAGTTGAACTGAATTAGGGCAGTAAGATAACTTCAACTTGGAAGAACAACAGAACAAGCATCGACCATCCTACTGTGCGATGAAGCCTCTGACTCCATATAAGAAATTGGATCTACATAGCAGCTTGAAGCCTTTAAAGAGTCTGACAGACAGGGGTCAGGGTGGAGGAGAAAACAGGAAGGAAAGTCCTGCCTGAATGAAATTGTAAAACACAGGTGTGCAAAAAGCCACACAAGGTCTGATCAATCCCACTGAACTGCAGTTTTGTGTATCAGCAGTAAGTAAACTCAGCCCATCCTGTAACTGTTGGTCCTAAAGGCACACACAGCATGACCAGTGACAAGGCATCAATCATGTTGTGCTTTAGAGCCTTGCAGCTCACCGAGGAGCTGTCTGCCCTGCCTGCTACACCTTCGGGACAGAGGTTTTCCCTTATTCTGCTGGCTTGGCTGGTGAGCAGCAGTGACATTCCGCTGGCATTTAACAGAGACATAAGTACCGTGAATAGAAGTGTCAGCAGGACAGAGCTCCTCCATGTCACCTCCAGCCTGGTGGTGAGCTACTAATGTGATAAGCAAAGCAAGAAAGGATAGTCTCAGATCTTTTGGATAAGTACTGAGGGCTCCTGAAAACTTTAGGAAAGATATTTTTCAGTCATTCCTGATACTGTCTCTTTTGCAAGCTGCAAAGAAGGCTGGATATAGAGTTTTCAGACCCAATTTGGAACCTCTTTGCCATTACATAGTAGTCAGCTGAAGAAATAAAATTACAACTTATTTTATAATGTAAGCTTTTGACTTCCAAAGATGATGTCACTGCTTTACACTTGCAAGGCTCTTTGCATGTTCATAGCCTGCAACATGGGTATAGTACTCTGTCCACAGTGAGTCATTTCTAAATAGATCAGAAATAAAGCCTGCCAATGCTGTTCAAATTGAATACTCTGCTAGTTGTCAAAATATTCATATAAAAGTTGATCTATTAACCTCTGTCGAAGATAAGAATAGTCATTTACTTGAAAGATTCACGAAGCAATTTTGTCCTTTAAATTATTAAAATTCACAGCCCAAACAACTTGCAATTTTTTTCATTAACACCACTTTAAATGAGCCTTCCTCCCCTCCTTTGTTTTTTTTTTTGTTTGGTTGGTTTTGGTTTGTTTTGGTTTTGGGTTTTTGTGGGGTTTTTTTGTTGTTTTTTTTTTATTTTATTTTATTTTATTTTTTATTTCGTTTTCCAAGATGCACAACATACTCAGGGGGCACACTGAATGGAACCAGAATGACTCCTCTGAAACACTTCTACCTGAAGGCGATTCCCCCAATTCATTTTATCCTCTTACATTAACCTGAGCACATTTCATCTTTTCTTTTCATGTCCTTTTATTACACACCTGTTCAGACAGAGGAGTTAAAAACTTGTGAAGTTTCTCCTCTACTTACCCACTGCTTCAGCTGTATTGAATATGAACTTTGGTTTGATACAGCTCTTTTTGGCAGACCATGTAAGCTTTCTTTCATTTCTGGAAAGCAACAGAACCGCTCCAGAGCCATTCGTGAATTACATTTTAGTAAAACAATATTACAAGCTTTAGTGACTTGACTGTAATCTAAACCGTATTTTGTTTGTTTTGTTACAACAACAGCTTTCCATGTAAACGTTAGCACAATTTCAATGGTTTTAGTATGCCATTAATTTATTTCACCCTCCTGATTTTTATTTTATAGGTAAATGGAAATACTGACATTGTTGCTTTTCTAGTCCCGGTTCTATTTTTAAGCTGTATTATGCAAATGAAAGACTCGGGAACATTGCATTTTTCTATAACTCTGCTAAGGTACACAATACACCTCTTTCTGAGCCTAACGATGACATATTAGTTACCTTGGCTTATTCATCTGCTATACTTGCACAGCCATTATAGTAGCATAGTCAGTTCATGAGTATCCAAAATAGTAGTGCACAGGCAACAGGAATTTCCCTGCCCTAGTATTTTCATATGGAATGCTTAAAGTGTCTTTATGTATTTAATTCCTGTACTCAGCACAGTTTTAGAGATAACTCATTTTGAATAACAGAAATTGAAATTGGTTTAAGTAAGGTCTTATTTTCTGCAAGTTTTCCAGTGTAATAACCTTTCTAAGCCCAAATACACCAGTTCTTTCCAGGGAAAATAGCATATTCCTTTTTCTCCAATGAATTTAGGGTTTGAGTCAAGGTTTTTAGATGTCTAACAAAGTATTTTTACTGGTCTCTTAAGATAAATAAAATGTGTAAGACTAAAAAATTTACTTTATTATATGGTACCATTTAAATAAGGGTCTCAGAGACGTTATTTGTAAGCATTTAAAAGATGTACAAGAGAATTTGATAAACATTTCACAGCTATCCATTTCTATGATATTTCATTAAGAGTTTAAAGACTAGTAATTTCAGAAAGGCTTTTCATAACACAACCTCAAGTATGAAATATTTATTATGAAATATATGAAGGGGGGGGAGGGGGGGGGCGGCAGGAAATACTAGAGGGCTTAATTTCCGTGGACTTGCCAGAGGTAGCGCTGCATGTACCTCCATCTTTGAGATCTTAGCAAGTTTTCTTTACAACTGTTTTCTATTGTCTTCAGATTACTTTCAGATTTTATTCAGGACCTCATAAAAAAAGAAACCATTTTTAAACAACCTAAACATTAATTTAGTTGGTAAGAAGCAAAGAGTAAATACTGAGAATGTTATTATCTGAACAATGGATGTGAAAGTTCTGAAAGTTTCTTCTTTACATAGGCTTATCTTCATCACCATCCTTGCATTAAGCAATTCACAAAATCAAACAATATTAATGCAATTCCTTAATCATGTTTTTTACTAGTCAACTAGATCACACTTGCAAGCCACTGCAACAAAAGCTTCAAAAACGGTGCTTCTACCACTGTTTATTACAGAAGCAACAGGTATTTCTTTCTGTGTTGGCATGGAAAATTGACTTCATAAAGCCATGATTTTGTTGTTTAAGATACCAGGAGGGGGTTTAGATTGAAACTGGAAGTATGGTTTTCAATTTGTATTGTCAGGAAATATCTATAAATTTGAGCTTCAAGAAAGCTTTTAGGAATATGCTGAGCTATAAATTATGCAGACCCAAGTATTACTATGCTTTATAGACTTTTTAGTGTCAGGAAAGGGAAAACTGAATTTTTCAACTATTTATCTCTGAGAAAAAAGTTCATCAATCTCCACACAGCCCCCCCCCTTTAAACTCTAAATAGAAGCAAGCAGAACATTACTCCTGGCCCAATTGTCAGGAGAGTTAACATTAACTTAATGCTAGTAAGGACAGTAAAGTACCAGCTACAAACGAGTTAGTAATTTGGTCCAAATATCATACAAATACATGAGCATAATCAAAGCAGAGTTCAAATTCCTAGATAACATTTGAATCATCTCAGAGCTCCTCATGCCTATTAATAGCATATTAGCAAAATCTCTTTGGCACTCCTGTGCCACTTTCACAGATTGCTTTACTGAATTTCTTAATTTCATCTGTTTTGTTTTTCAAAACAGATTATAATGGTAATCATTTGGGGTACAGCCTGCAGTAACACTATTACAAATAGTGGAGGGAGAGGAAGAAGAAAAGCCCGAGTTCCTTTGAAGACACTTTTTCATGGAAATTTTAAAGTTTAATTGATACCTATCGATTTTTATGCATCAAGAATTTGCCTTGGTCTGATTTCCCATTCCAACTTAGATGGGTGACATTAATGTAATTACATATTACGTACTATTACAAATAGTGTTACTACTTCAAATCATTCCAAAGGTTTAAAAAAAGCCTCCCTCAATGGTAACCAAGACACCTACAGTTATGAAATGAAGTACAGTAGCATCCCATCACCCTGAACAAAGTCTCCCAATTTACTGTATTGAGTAAATAGTTTCCTTAATTTTTGATAGCTCGGAGAACATCTCAAAGATGATGATACTATTTGTCAGCATTTTATATATATAGAATAACCCCACATAAAAGGAAAATAAACAAGACTAGTTTCTTGGTTAAATCCTTTAACTGGTATTGAATGCCAAAACGTTTAAATCCCACTTTCATGACAGAATCCCTGGGTTATCTCAGCAAGTTAATTCTCTCTACACAAGATAGAGAAAAGGGGTTATTACAGTAAAAAAGAAAGGGGTGGTGTCAGTGCAGTGGTATTGATGCTGTTGTGTGGAATTGTTACTGTATGACAAAATCAGTAAACAGCGGGGAGATGGCTTGATATGCCAGCAACATGCAACCATTGCTGCTTTCACTCATGTGAGAAATGCACCACTGATTGCTAGAATACCTTGATGTAGCCTGTTTTTCTTGAAACAAAGTAACAGACAAAGATTATAGTAGAGGTTTAATTTCTATTTCACAAGAAATTTGTCTTTCATGCTCTGTGAACATGTAAGGGAGAAGCTGAATATATATATACAGTATATTCTTCCACAGTATCAACATCTCTTAAGAGTAACTTAGAGATACAGGAAAATGTCAGAGCAACAGATATATCACTCAGTAGGTACTCCATACAAACTGCTCATAAGCTATTTCTCACCTACCCCTTTCCCAGTTATTCCCCATATAAAGTTCTCCCAGTGACTAAATTGGCAGTACCACCTTGGGGACCAGGGGCCAGCAATAACTCAGTTACTACTATGAAGCCTAAAGTGGTCCTGCCATCTAGAGGAAAATTGGCTGCACGGCTTCAGAAAAGAATTGCCTCCTCAGAGGTGGCATTCAGAGGAGCAATTCAGCAGCACTGGGGAATCCACTTGGGAGAGAGAGGAAGAAAAGCCCGAGTTCCTTTGAAGACACTTTTTCATGGAAATTCTGAAGCTTAATTGATACCTATCGATTTTTATGCATCAAGAATTTGCCTTGGTCTGATTTCCCGTTCCAACTTTGATAGGTGACAGAAACATTAAACAAAAAAAGTCTGTCTTAAAGCCACTAGTAATAAAAGAAAACAGCTACAATTACTGTTGTCAGATAGGTTTCCACATCACCTGCCTCCTATGTTTACAATGTATTACATTTATTTACACACAAAAAGGAGATTTAGATAGAATTCATTTAATCTTTAAATTCTGGAAAGTAGTAAGGGGTGCTGAGTAGACAAGACTGATTCAGCAAGCAGTGGAGACTTGAAACTTTCTTGGAAAAACATGATGTAGAAACGTAACGCAATCCAGCACAGCTCTGCTTTGCTCTTTCAATGGTTTTTGTGGACTGCCCTGTCAGGTAGAAGACCTGAGACGCTGGTTCTATTGAACTCGTGCTGCAAGGGAACAGTAAAATGGGGAGAAGAGAGAAAAAACTAAGAAAATCTGGTGTATACTTCAGCAACTGCTGGAGCATTTATTAATTTCAGTGTAATAGACCAATTAATAGTTTAAGAGAATAAAGACTCCAGGGAAAAAAAAGTTATTTTATATTTTAAAGAGGTCCCAGGTGTACATGTCCTCATGGCTGTTACTCTTACTGTAGTCAAAAGTTAGAAACTGGGCATATTTTTCAGTTTTAGCCACAGAGACTGGGTAAAGAAGTGACATCTGCAGCTATTGCAGTTGCATAGTATGGAAGACAGCATTTCCAGGCTGATCAATTATTTAATTTATTATTTGTGGATGGTAAGGTTCGCATGCAGATCCAATCCCGTATACGCTAAGCACCTAGTCTAAATTTCAAGACATAGGAAAACTTGTAATATTAAATAGCAATATATATATAAAGAAAAAATCCTTGCAAATCAGGCTCTCAAGAAACTTTTGTTTAATACATTGTTAGCCCAGTCTTGCAACTGAACTGACGTTACTCATTCTTGAGTGCAGTGCTGCACTACACTTGCCCTCCGGCTGTGCAGACAGAGGAAGTCAGTTCTTTGCTGTAAGGTGCTGTGATGAAATGCTAGTAGTGCCGAGTTTCTGGTAGGGAAGCAGAAGCCAGAGTCTATAGCTTCTTCTAGAGAGAACCCCAGTGGCCTGACGTCCACTACCATGCCAGTACTACCGTTTTTAAAAAGTCAAAGTCTTCCGTCATCATTGCAATGGCCCACAACAACTTGTACACAGCTGAAATACACTGGATCCAAACCCAAGGTACACTGGTTCAGCTCCAGGCTGGAAGCCATCTCCTTCCCCATCCATGCCTACACTTTGTCATTCCTCACTATCCTGGAGATAACTTCCTAGCTTAGTCTGGAAAAAACTTACTACTTAAGACCCTTTAAAGGGAAAGAATCATTCACGTTAATATTCCCCAAGTACATAGTGCACAAGAATCTGAAACAGACTGTTTTCTCAATCTATAAACTGCTCTCATAATAACAACTGGGAACCTTCCTTACTGTTTCATTTCTAAATTCAGCATTTCAAAATGCCACTCGGAGCTCTGCTTCCTTAGATAATCCTCATCAATCAAGGTAACTGGCTTTGAATTTGCTTCTCTCTTATTCTTAGGTATAGAGATTACCTCATACTATAACAGGTGTTGATTTTACTGAGCTAGTGTTGATTTGCCTGTTCTAAATCTTATTTTTCTTTATTTTTTCTTCTCTTGAAATATCAGTTGACAGGCTTCATACATACTGTCACCTTAGTATGACTTCCTCAAAACAAAAATAAATAATTTTCCTTTTAAGCCTTCCACATAAAAAAAATACCAGGCTTATCAAGGTTTGTGAGGTTTAAGTAAATACAAAAAGAACACAAACATTCTCTCTGCTGCAGCTTGTCCCACTGGGAAGACCTTCTACTACTCAAAAATATGCTGTCAGGACTAACTGCTGCCAGGTACAATCACTACCGCTGAGGAATCGGATGGTAGGAATGAAACCAGAAAGAAGCCTCACCACCTTAATTTTTGCCTTCTCAGTGTCACAGCCTTAAGGACATCACACTAGTTTTTCCCCCTCCCAGAGCGAGGTCCTTCGTGCCAGCCTTGCCAGGATTTACGCAGCCCTGGAGTCCCCTGCACAGAGTTCCCAGGGTTGAAAGCAGTATTGTGCAGTGTGTGCGCGCGACATGTTTTTACAAGCAATTCACTTCGCTTCTTCACCTGCATAATAGAGTAACACCTCTTCAGAACTTAAATCCAAACAGAAAGTCCTCCAGGACTACTTCTACTGATGAACTGTAGCTTTGCATTTTCTAAATTTATTTTGTGTGCATGTTGCATTCATTGTTTCAGTCCTGAATCAAGAGCAAAATCCCTGCAGATTAGCTTATAGAGCAACAAAAATGAAGAAAAAAATCCACTTCTAAAAGCTTTAAAAAAAACCCAAAGCCTGAACTCACAAAAAATCTTTCACCTATTTAAATACAAAATATACTCCAGAAGCACGGCTCCCGAGTACGAATAAGGTGTATATGAATAAAGGCCTGTAAGTAACACAGGAGATGGGTACCAGCCGGCTGCAGCCGGAGGACCCAGCTGCTCCGAACAAGCACAGAGCGATGCTACCACCTTCCCCCCGCCGCTCTGCTCAGACGTGACTCCCTATTTGTATTACACAGAAAGGGCAAGAAGATACACTTGACATAACAGAAGATATCGTTAAACCTTCAATACAAGACAATATGCTCCGATTGTATTGTATTAGCAGACAAAATCATTTTAATTCGTCTGTCTCATTTCAATGAGCCCAAAGAGGTTCTTCATTTACCACGCATTATCAGTTAATTTGTCACACTAAGTTACAAGGAAACCTGCATTTACAGGTTAATTCTGAAGGAGTCTCTGCTTGGGAGTTTACATGATTCACCAAAATGCGTATGCCCATTTTTTGACGCTTACGATTTTGTGCAGCGATGAGGCTATGACATTAGTTGCTCACCATAGTAGATCACTGCCTTTCTGCAGACATATTGTAACAGCAGCCTAATGCAGCACCATGGAATTTCAAAACATCTGTTGCTAAGCATTCTGCAGAGAGTTAGTTGTCAAAGTAGTTATCCTTTACTGCTCTGGAAAAAGTGGACAAACTGGAAAGGAACCTGTACAAGTATTTCCATGCCATGAAGAAGTAGCAAAGAAGAAGGTACTCCTGCAATAATTTTTCCTGTTTGCGATATTGCTGTCCCTTGACAGTGTATTACAACGTATTTGTTCTGCAGAACAGAAACCAGCATAAAAGAAAAACTACAGTTTACCAAAATATTTTCTAACTTCCAGATAGAGTGTAAAAACAAAAGAGCAAAAGGTGAATTTTAAATTCTCTAAGCTACTATGACTGCTTTATAAAGAACATCCACTTCCAGTTATGTACTGCAAAAAGCTTAATGGCAAACCACATAGCAAGCCTTGATTACGTTGAACTATATTTCTCTCTTTGGTAAAAAAAAGATAAATATTCCCCCCCTTAGATGCTATTCTCCACAAAACAACTGTGTTCGGGACATGACTGTCATTGAGGGAGCTATCCATACAACATCAGTAGAGGAATATAACCTTCAGCATGTGTGATGGATGGCATAATTTGAATTTGATCTAAACTTCCAACAAGCAAATCCAATTCTTCTGTTCCAAAGTTTGGGGTTTGTGTGTAGATTCTGAATGACTTGCAGATTATAGAAGTGAAGATTTGCACCTTTTTTTTTTTTTTTTTTTGGTCTATTTTTAACCCTTGTACTTTTTAACTGGCATTTTAGGCCACTTTCAAGCATTTTTTCCCAGGCAAAAAATAAAAGAAATGGCACTGAAAAGCAGTGTTACACATTTCTCCCGGATCAGCTAGCACAAAAAAAAAAAAAAAAAAAAGGGAAAGAAAAGAGGAAGTACACAAATATTTTTAGATGCTACACCAGGAATGGTAGCCCCAAAAAATTTAAAGTTAAGAAGAAAGACAACTCTGGACTGTATCTTCATGTTGAGCATTTCTAGTCATTTTCCCCCTATGCATTTATTCTGCTTTTCTTCCCAGTTCTTAAATTCCATTGTCTACTTCCTTCCCTCCATCTTTAATGTCTTCCATCAGCCTTCCAACAGCTTATGTGTAGCTTCCTGCCCCTTGTTCCTTCTTTCTCTCTTGCATCTCCTCATCTCCATCACATTCAAAACACCCCACAAGCCTATTGGCCTCTGTCCAAAAGTACTTAGTTACAGATTTCCAAAAGAACGTAAGTCTATTCTTATAAACATCCTATCTGAACAGATTCTCAGCAGGACACAAAGTATTTAGAATAGCAAATTCTTTAATCTGCTGGTATTTGGCACATCACATATTCATCACATACAGAATAATCTAGTATGT
>NW_009194892.1:35202-69237 GCF_000690835.1 Fulmarus glacialis | reverse complement strand
GAAACACTTCTCAGAGGGGGCAGTGAACCAGTCAATATCTGATATGCAAATACAAGTTTAACTAAGCATTTGTGTAGTAGTCAAATTTCAAAAATCACATACTATAAAATACTTGCCAAGATAATAATTAAATCATCGTGAGAGGAGCGCAAAAAGAATCCAGGTTACCTATACTAATCATGAACCGGGGGTGGGGGGGGGAAACACTGTTTAAAGTTTGGTCTCAGATCTTGAGGGATAAACTTTCGGGTTTTGTTTTTAACTAGTTTGACAGGTTATCTTTCTAGAGAATTACTATGGAAAACTCAATTTTGTTACTAAAATTCTTGGAACAGGGCCAAATATACATATCATGAAGAAGCATTATTAAACAAAAAGCAAAGACTGTGTGTCGTGTTTGAAACTTATCCAGAAAGGTTATTAGATGATAAAAGAACTACAGATATTTTACAACAGAAGGCTAGAAGATTTCAAAACAATAAACTAAAGACTGAAAGATTTGGCCTCTCTAAATTCCTTCGAAAAAATAAAATGTAGGAAGTGGAAAGTCTTGTAAGTTGCAAAAGCATGTAGGTTCTGGAAAGTAGTAAGCTGAGATTGGAAATTGGAAGGTGACATCTGACTGTGCTAGGAGGGAGAATCCAGAACAGCGAGAGAAACTGTATCAAAACATGCTGGTTTACATTAAGTAGGAAGGTAAGTTTTATTAACACAACCAATTTCTACCACAGGAGAGATCTAGACTTGTTACCTCCCTATAAACTCACTTCAGTTAGGGAGATGTTACAATGCCAAGTTACAACCTCAGCCTTTTAAGCCGAGGAACTTCAAGCTCTTAAGAAGCACATAGCTGTAAATGTTGCATATTTTTAAGTAGAAGTTACATTTAGAAGAAAGGCTACTCATGAGATGTGAATCACTGTCTTTATCTCAAGGCCACAGCTCCTCTCTAAAGGGTTTAACACTTAAAGATAGGAAAGAACTATCGTAGGGATACATGATATATTCCATAAATTGAAAGAGTAGCCCATTACTCTAATTTCTGCATGTTTGTCACTGTGCTCTTGAAATGGGATAATTGCATCAACTATGTACCGTGTTTTCTCCTATTAACCACGATTAACATCTGCCTTCTCATGCAAGAAGTTCTTTACCTTTTCAGTTTTCTGTCACAAAACTTTAGGTAAAAGCATGTGCCAGAAAGAGGGCAGAGGTAAGCATTGCTTAATCTGAAGACATAGTTAAAATTCAGCTTGCCAAAGAAAGATAAAGTTATTATACAGTGCAGTCAGAATCTTGGTTTAGGTCTCCAATTCAATAATTTGAGATCAGTTCTAAGTATCCTCAGCAACAGCGGTCAAATTCACCACCAACATAATTTTGAAATATTTAAATTTCAGTGCAAAACACATGTAGAACCATGGGAATGACTGTTTAATTAAATCAGCATGAAACATGTAAACATTCCATTTGGTCATACTTTTAACTTCACTAAGAATTAAACTCACACTTATAATTTTCCAATAAAGAAACTCAACATGTTATTGCATTTTTAAAGTATTACTTGTTAGACAGTAGATTCATTATACAGCACTGACTGAACTTTAATTCCACAGCAGGGAACATGTTCAAAGATTCAGTATTGCATTCAAAAGTAATAATAGATTTGCAAGAAATCCAATAAAATGAAATGCTCTGTCGAATCCTAAAATACAAAGATGATGACTAAGTCACCACACACACTTATTTGTAATTATTATATTACGTTTCAACTTTAATTATTAAAACAATTAGTATGAAATTTAAGTAATATTTGGCACACAAACTAATGACATTGCTAGTGTCATTGAGGAATACATTCTCCTTCAGTCTTGATTTATCTAATTTCAAATAACCATCTGAACTTCAATTGTTTTCAGGCTGCATTCAATTCTAACTGTTCAATACAAAATTAGACAGCCATCATTTTTAAGAAAACCTTTTATTCCTTCTATTCTTCCATAGCATCCTCATTCATAAGCTAAACTGAGGAAGAAGGTCAAGGGTAAAGGGAAAATTTCCATGACAAACTGAAGATTTAAGAGTCAGAGCACCATTTTGTTACTAGAGCAGAATTAGGGACAAAAAAGAAATTCTAACATCCTAGTTTACAAGCAGGTACCAGAATAAAATCTACACTCCTAGAAGTCAGAGATGTATGGACTTCATGCTTGTGGAGCCAAGATTTTATGCAGGATTGATACTCTGGGTATAATTACACATAGCTCTAAACCACCTGGTTTCTATTTTGTTGTAGAAAAAGGAATAAATTTGACAGCCATAAAACTGATGCAGATGAAACCAAAACATGTAGGCTAGAGCGCTCCTTTCCACATCTCAATCACTTAAAAATTGGACATTTCCATGTATTTTACTGATAGTTCATAAAAATAAACGGAAATAGAAAGGATAAAGAAAAAACCTCAGGAAGGGAGAAAACTCCCGAAACCTGGAACTTGGTTATTTTTTAACCATTGTTCCTCACAATTTCAGTACTGTTCATCTAGTCTTAATGTCTTACATATATCTGGAAACAGTTTCAAGCAACAATTTCATCTTTGAGCTGCAAGCTGAAACAAAATAGATATTGGCAGCTTTAACTAGATGATTTGAGCTAAAATTTCCTAGCAGGTGCTTACAAAAAAGTTGTTCTAGAGTTTTCTTATACAATTTTTGGCTCTAAATCATGAAAGCATGTAAACATGAAAACACACTCAGATTTCATTGATTTCATTTTAAAAACCAAAGGCTGTAGCACTTGAAGTATTTCCTCATTTTAATCAGCCTTCTAATTCAATAAAAACAAATACATTTTGAAGATGGGTTTCTTAAACATAGATAATTGGATTTTTTTTTTTTTTGTAACCAATGCTTTTAATTTACTTCTGAATGAAACTGAACTATTTCTCCCGATGCACCTTGTAAATTTCTAACCAGGACAATATACTAAAACAGAAAAAAAAAAAAAAATCACTAAGCACTACTATTAATTACATGAACATTAAAAACAAGAAAACTGGTAGAGAAATGCTTTTATTTAGTAATTGGATTGCTGTTTGATGCAGAACTGTTATAGATTATATAGACAGCGTGGTAGAGAAATAGGGCTTTAAAAGTTACAAATATAAAGAGGTAGGTACATGAAAACACTTAATATTATATCCTAATATATAAAGATATATCACAGAAATTAAGAGTATGGTGGGGTTGCTTTTTTAAAGGATTTTGTAATATCTGCAGAGCAAACAAAAAGTAGAGTGTAAATTAGATAGTCTAATTGAGGCTGTGATCTTTTTAAGCTTTCATTAGTCACATTGTCATTCTAGGATTTTTTTTCCTCAGTTTGGTTTTGTTTACTGTTAGCTTGGGGAAGTGTGTGTTTCATTGTTATTACTTAAAAATATCAAGACGTTGAAAACAGGTCCAGAAAAACTCATAAGTTGAAGGACAAGTTAACATTATTTCTATTCATCTTTTCAAAGATTTTGAGCTATGCAAGTCACACAAAAAAAAATTTAATGTAAAAAAAAAGAACTCTATCATTACATACATTCATTCCAAATAATACATGTCCCTTAATAAATCGAGAAATCCAATAAAGAGTTTTGCTATTTAATACTTCAGAAGATAATGAAATTCAGTGACTCTTAGGTCTAGTAAACGCATGTTAAGAAAGCATATGTATACTTGTCAGAAATTGCTACTCAACAATACCGGCCAGTAGTATTGCAGCTTATAAAAAGTGGCATTTATTTGAGTTTATGTATATAGTTTACTTCCCTCCAAAAGTGACTTCAGTTATGCCTCCTAAACTTTTTGAAAGGGAATACATTTATGTGAAATAAAATACTTCCAACTGAAAAGACATTCCCTATTAAATTATGCTTGAATTTTCATGGGGTTTTCCCCCTGAAATTTTGCATTGTAAATGGTTGTGCTATCCACACCGACTACCTACCTAGCTTAAGACAAATAGCTACTTCTGAGATGATTTGACCTTTCCTTTTAAAAATTACATTCAGAGAAGAAAAAAAAAAAATAATAATCAGATTTAAAGAAGAGGAATTTCAAATCCTCTTTGCTTCATGCAATTTCAGCACTGTGCCTCTTGACAGTCTAGGCAAATTTTCCAACTATAATGAGACCAAAACTGACTTTATCTCAGTCTCTCATTCTGTGGAAGTAGTAAAGTATCTACCTTTAAGCATGAGATTAGCCTCATTAAAATGAGCAGATATACTCTGCCTTAATATTGAGAATGTAGTTTAGTGTTTTGTCAAATGAATGGACTTTTGACTGGTTTAGAGCCTTATCCCCGCCACTATGCAAGGGAAACGCCCTAGTCCCACTCAAGTCAACGTAGATTTTACCATCAACTTCAGCAGAGTTGCAATGTCACCCTATGGTGACTTAGCCTTTATGCTAAGTTTTTCAAAGCTGCTTAAGGGATTTAAAATTCATGGAAATTGGGCATTCATAATGCTAAGGCAGCTTTTGAAATTTCAGACCTATGTCTAAGCGATTAAGTCAAAGAAGAAAAAAAAAAAATCAAAGTAAAATTATTCTCAGAAGTTTCATAGCAACTTTTAGGCAAAAAAAACCCCCAGGTAATAGGTATAAGTTACATGCAAGTACAAAACAAAGAAGCATTTCTGATAGATGTTAAACAACAATAGACACAAATGCATTTTATTAGATAATTCTTCTACCCAATAGTATCCAATCATTGAAATGTAATATCAGAACCTAAGAAGGTCTGTGGTTGACCTGATTGGAAATAATAATCCACTGGAAAATAGCACAGTCAGAATACTTCTAGGAAGCAGATTTACTTAGAACAGCCTCAGTGCTAGTGGAATCACACAGGGCTTTTTTTGGCATGTGTATTTTGACGTTGTGAGCACTTATGGAAAGAAAAAGTGTTTTGTAAGCTGGTTTTAGTTTCACATAGTTGAGCACAGTACTGGAAGTTACGTAAAGACACCAAGACAAATACCGTGGCCATACAACTCCCTCTTCAATATCCAAAGAATGAAGGGAGGGAGGGAAAGAAAAACCCTTTCCTTCCGTTTACCCAGTGCTAACTCATTGCTGGAAAAGAAATAACAAGGACAATTAGACAAATAGTGAAGAACTAGAGTTTCAGGCCTTCACGTAGGTCTAAACCCTAAAAGTTGCCTCAACTGAGATAGTTTTGAAGGAAATAAGGAACACCTCATGTCTGACTTTTATTCCACTGAAAATAATCCTCACAAAATTTGGAATTTAAAAACCAGCCAGAAGACTTGTCTATATATTTTAATATATTATTCCTTATTCAGTTGAAAACTCATTTTCCTCTATTGATTTCTGTATTTCAGACAGGAAAGTACGCATACTTAAACTATGATTGCTTTTACAGGAGTAGTGATGGATAGCACAAACATCTAAAAACTATCTCAGTAGTTTGCTTAAGTTTGAACCAATTCTTCTCTGTTCAATGAAGTAGTCCCAAAACTTATTTGGGAAGCCATCAATTATATAAAAGCTTAGAGTAGTTGGTGGGTTTTTTTGTTTGGGTGGTTTGGGTTTTTTTGCTTGGTTTTGTTTTTTGGTTGTGGGGTTTTTTTTGGTTTTGGGTTTGTTGTTTGTTTTTTTTTTTAATTCTAACACCATCACAGAAAAATCTTGACAGCAGAACCGACAGTTGCCAGTCTTAAGGAAAATTGACTTCACCATTGTATGTATGCTTACATACAATTTGGATTCATTTGACTAGTTAAGATATCATAAGCTGAGATCTCTCACCACTGTATTAGAATACAAGTTAAATGGTAAAAGACAAAAAAATCCAAATTAGTACACGTAACCTCTGAAAAAGAGAGCTTCATTTTAAAAGGTATGAATGAAACTTAATTAACTTTACCTACCATCTATGCTAAAGTACAAGGATCTGTCCAAGTGGCAGTGCTGTATATGTAATACGTTACACCACCACATTGATTTATTGACTTCAATATCCTTAAGTCTTAAATTTCCAACTAGTGAAGTGTTCCCACATAGAACCCTTAGGAAACTGAAGTCGCTTCATTTTAAAAGGTATGAATGAAACTTAATTAACTTTACCTACCATCTATGCTAAAGTACAAGGATCTGTCCAAGTGGCAGTGCTGTATATGTAATACGTTACACCACCACATTGATTTATTGACTTCAATATCCTTAAGTCTTAAATTTCCAACTAGTGAAGTGTTCCCACATAGAACCCTTAGGAAACTGAAGTCCAGTCTTACTGAAAATAAGGATCAGCAGGTGCAGGAACAATCTCTTGACAGAATGTTCAAATTTCCCTCCCCCCAACCCCCCACCCAGGTTTAAGTTTTAACAAAAATATTCAAACTCTCTCTCTCCAACCTTCCTATTATTTTGAATTTCAGTAAGACTTAATCTTAGCAACAATCAGAACAGCAAAAGAATCTCAGGTTACTTTACCAATAAGATCTGATAGTGGTAATTATATAGAGGAACTTGAGACAATAACAGAAGTTACCAACTTCTTCCCCTCTTTTAGGCATATATCCTTCCTGTATGTGCAGTTGCTAATAAGTCACATTTGTAAAATGCACTCAAGCGCTGTAACCCAAGATTATCCGACTGCTCTGTTCAATGGACAATACTTCCCAAGACAGAGATCTATGTTCTTTACAAGAGAGATGAACTGTTGAAAACCGGTTACTTCCTTGGTACAAAGACCTCAGAGAAAAAACGGTATTAAGATGCTGACAGAGACGGTGACACAGACACTGAAAAAAGACATGAGGATCTACAACGCCATGGGTGTGTTCTGCCCCTCTTCAACCACAAGAGCAAAACTGCACTTGAAATTAAGAAAGGCTTAGCAAAGGCTTAAAGGCAAAGGAGAGAGCGCTGTGGTGACTGGAATTTAGCCAAAGCAGCTAGACCATCTCAAACCTTTAAAGACCTGACTGCAAAACACAGAATTCAACCATTAGTTAACAGGAGATGCATCTTAATTGAACATTGGACCTCTGCCATCATATTTATGTCAAAAGCTGAATTAGACACCAGACTTATGAAGGAATAATCATAAGATGAAATGAGAAAATGTGCCTTAGCAGTAGTAATTAATTCAGGTGGTGCAGAACAGAAGGTAAAACACTAGCTGACTAACAAGGAAGAGGTACACATTTTGCCATCTGCCGCAAAATCTAGATCTTATTATAAAAACAAAACAGTACTTTGTGGATATTTTTCATCAGGAAAAAAGAAAATACCAACCCAAAAGCTAGTAATTTGGCACAGTTCTGTCTCATTGGCACTTTCCAGTCATAAAAGACCAGCAATAGAAAAGTGGGTTATTCCAGGTCAGCACTGAAATATAGTAAAGCGACCTGCAAAACCTTGCTACTAATTTCTTGCTTTTTTGACCAATAAATTTAGTTATTTATCAAAAAGCTACAAAGAAGTGCACCTATCATCTAAATTAATTTCAAAAATTTACATTTATATAGTCTTCTACATCAAAAGTAAAACATACTTAGAACAGATACATACTTCAAAGTTCTCCATATTGAAATTTTGCTTTCTGCCTTCTTGAATAAGCTCTTTAGAACAGTGATTAGTAGTTCCTTTAATTGTTTCTATTACAACAGCAAATTCCAGCTTTTTCACCATTCAATTTAGATGGTCTACTTACTTGTTTCCAAAACAACACCTCAAAACTTCTTGACTTAAACCAGAAACCTAAGAAATTTGTGGGCTATACTGACTGAAACTCCAAAAGATGTAAAGTTACAAATATGGGGGTAAGGCAGGGGGAGACACCAAAGGTACTTTTGCACGTTTACCTGAATACTTTAACCACCTGGATCACAAAAAAAAGAAAAAAAAAAAAAAAAATTTGGCTTCATGAGTTTTCTGGCCCTTGGTTTTTGGCAACTTGCTCTGTGGGATTCCATCCCAGTTCAGAAGTAGAAACATACCAGAAACAAAAAGAGGAAACAACTCTATTATTATTAGGGAAAAGTGTTTGAAAACAATTAAAAGAATTCCTAGAATTTCCACAGAAAGCTACGAGTCTTAATCAATTTACATAATGGTTGTTAAGCATAACATCCTTTCAAGATTTTACAGTTCTGACAGCCAAGCAGCCAGATAGTAAACATGGGCAAGCACAAGAGAAGTGATCTTGAAACAGACATAAGGAATGGTAGATCACCGCAACTAGTGGTGAGAATTGGTCCTGTAAAAATATACACTTTCATTCTCATTCTCACAGAGTCAGATAAATTCAAAGAGTGAACTCTTACTGTATTCATAGGTGTACCAGGAAGGAAGATGCATTCCCAAAGGGGCAGTTTGAAGATGTTCAGTGTTCGATGCTACTAGTTTGTTATTCTGAGAATAAAATACAGTACTCCTTCATCCTTGGAACCTAGACTGCACATTTTATGCGTACTTTATAAAGTATTTTAGAGGAATTTTGCTAGGAAAAATGTCAAGCATGTTATCCATGTTACTTCCTCTTCTTTCTAGAGATGTATTCTTTTCATGGTTTCTTCCTACCCCTTCAAGAGTTTTATTCAATCTTAACTACACATATACTTTCATTTTCTTATCTGCCCCCGCCCCCTATAGGATACTTCTCATAGATTGACATACCATACATTTGTCCATTATGCCATGTTCTAAGAGCTCTACATCTAGTGCTAGAACTGTCGTTCCATCTATAAATCATCAGGAGAAAATCTGGCCCTTAGTCCATGTTCACAGGGTACTGTACCAAACTATACTTGTCTCATGAAGAAGCAGAAGAAAAAGGAACAACTGAAACATTTCAGAGAAACAGACAAAATTAGAATACGCTGTTTTAAGATTCCTGGCATCATCTTCAAGCACAGTCAGCAATAAGCCTTTAGAAGGGCACATCAGAATTGCAACAAGCAATTTAAACAGATTTTGCTAGTGGCCAGTGCTCTTAGCCATTCATATTGAACAACTGAAATAGCAGCTGCAGTAGCAGCAGCAAGGTCGTGATCAAAATCAATAATGATGCACATATATTAATTTCTTTTCTTAGACATTGGAGTCGGTTATAATTGTTAGTTGAAGTGAAACACTAGCATAGCCACATGCATTATTTACATACATGCACAGTTAGTTATTGTGTATATGCTTGTGCAGTCATTTGATTGACCTACAGAAGTGTATTGACTATATGAGTATTGAGTTAGGAAACTAATCATTCCTTGTATGCACATATTAGTTGTATAAGATACTGTAAAACTACATTACAGCAGATTGCAATAATCTTAATGATATCCAGACAAAAAAGGATCCCAAGATGCATGAAAAAGAAATACACAAAGAGCAAATAAATGACAAACTGTGTTCTGAACAGCCCACCATCTAGACTGATAACAGGGAAAACCCAAATTTGTGACCATTGTTAACTGTCATAGTGAGAACAAAGAACAACAAGGTTATCTCAAACATCATTGCCTTCTTCCATTTTCTAAGAAACTGATTGAGCTAGACACGGGATATTTGAGATGAACGAAAAGAGTATAGTAAATGAATGAAAAGCGTATAGTAGACGAACATGTCTTTCATAAAGACAATTTAGTACTTTATAGAAGCGTATATTCATACATTATTATTCATACATTGTTATTCCTCCAAAGAGAGGTGCAATAAAAGGTGTAAAGAAAAACAGAACATTCAAGGGGTAGCAACCAACAAATTGCGAGTCTAGACCAAGGTCTAGGACTAAAATTCAACAGGAAAACGCAACCTTCTAATAATACAAACTATAAAAACCTGTGGTCTTAAAAAGAGAGCAAAGGTGATCTTGGAAAAAAAAAAAAGAATACTACTCATTCAGTGAAGAACTTTACTGCAATGCACTCAGGATTATAAGAAAGTCCAAATTTAGTACTCCTACATATCAAATGTATTCCCCTTCTCCAAGTATACTTCCTGTCATATATTTCAGTCTTTATTCTACGGTATAATTATGTTTAATTAACAACCCTTCAAATTTCTGCTGCTTATTTCTAACTTGCAAACTACATACACCTCCAAATCAGATTTTGAGAGGCAGCATTTCTAACATGCTTGAGCAAGCGCTAGGTATATCCGTTAATATTTGTACACATAAACATGGATCTTGTTCATAGGTTTTGTAGCTTTTGCCAAGATTCCTGTAGTAGTATGTAACCCTCGTAAAACTATAGACGTGATCTAAACTATAGTTGTTTCAGGTACTATTCCAGACTTCTTAAAGAGAAAAAAGTACTCTTAGTTGCCTGCTCTTGCCACAAAAGCTACTCTGTCAGCTAACTTAAAAAAATATATATACCATACACTTTCAAAGTAGAGATAACATAAGCCAAGTACTCGCTAATTGTCAGGATGAAGTGTATTCTTTGCATTGCTTTAAGATACAACTTTTTAAAAAGTACATACTGTGGAAATATAGTCCGAAAACAAGCTTGTTACAGATTTATCAACTTCCCAGGTTTACTAAATGCATTTAAGGCCTATAATGAGTAGCATCAATGGAAATTTAATGGGGGAAGACTGAGCATTTCATATGCAGATGCTCAGTAACTTGCAGGAATTCAGTCTCAGCCTTATGGAAACATTCTTCTAGTATCGCATAATCCTACCTATTCACATAGTGAAACAAGTCTGATACACAAAGAATATATCCAGATTTTCCATTTACCTTTACAGCAAATGGATAAGAACAATTTTTTTTTTTTCTTTTGAAATAAAATTACTATTAATCTCACAATCCCACCACCCCCACGAAATCCCATCCGAAGCATGAACTGGGCAACAGTTCAGATGTATATTTCAGATCTACTCAACACCAGCTGAGTCAGGAGAAAGATTAAGCATCCTTCCTATAACTGTTTCATAGATGACATATTTCATATACAGGTTGAAAGTTGTAGCAAATTGAAGAAAGCTCAACAATGCCCAGAACGCAAGAAAATTTATTATAAAGTTATAATTTTTTGTTGCATTCATCTTTTCTAAGAATTTCCTGTAAAACAAAATAAGCTTGCCTAAAATTGCCAAAACCAAAATCATTTGCTTGGAAAAAACACTTCCAAAAAAGAAACCAAGCACTCCAGGCAGTCTAGAGTTTGCATTCATCTGCCAACACGTTATACTGAAGCACAACATTTTCTAACCTGAAACAATGCTTTAAGCAAAGAATTACTGCAGTCTTTACTTACACCAGTGATTTGATGATGAAACAGCACACAAGTATCCTCCAGAAATCTGTCCACGCAGTATCAATGAAAACATAGAAGAAACAGGGGGAAAGCTAGCGCTAGATATACAACTATTCAGTTTGACAGTCCAGCAGAATACAGAAAGGACCTACTTTTAAAAATATTTGTAGAAATACCATATTTCTCCAAAAAGAAAGTCTGCAGGATCTCATAACAAATATTCAATTTCTACAAGCTAAGCAAAACCACAAGAAGACCGGACAATCCTAGAACTGCTATGTTTAAAAAAAAAAAAAAAAAAAAAGAGAGAGATTTCCTTTCTTGTGAATCAAAGGGAATATAGCATGTGTCATAGCTGTGGCTAGTTGGAAAGTAGGGCTACTTAAGCGTAGGACTGCAGACCAGTTCTTTACAGACCTTAGTACCAACTAAAACTAGTTTTTCTTACAAAAGGCAAGGTTTATGTTTTAATTTTCTCTTCCTTTTCCACATCTGAAGTTTAATGCAAGTAAAAACACAGGGGCTTTTTGACAGACAATACTGAAAATTAGTTTGGATAAGCAACAGCTTTGCCTGGCCTAGTAATTTTCTAACAGCATGCGAAGTAGGAGCCAACATTGTTTTAGACCTAAATCCAAGTTTACCAGCAATTCAAAAAGATATATATAAATTCAACACACCATGAGCTGAAATTCAAGGATTAGTAGGTGATACATACAGTTTATTACTTCCTATACTAGTAGGTTTGCACATTGGAAATGGACATGAACAAAAAAAAAACAGGTAGGATTAAAATACTTGTTCTCCATATCTTTTAGAAAAAAAAGACCTTTTTCACTCCTACTGTGTGAAGATATGGTTCATTTGAAGTGTGGGAAACAGTAATAAGCAGGTTGGCTCTATGCATCGCTCTAAAATGCCCACAAATTTATTTATCCTTGATTCCTTCCCCAGAAAGAAGTCTGCATTTTATCATACATCATGACCTGATGTGACTCTATTGCGTGATGAGAACCCTTGTTAAACTTACTTTATATTCTCTCCAAGAGTGGGCTCAAAGCAAGGCACGTTGAAGTTGATTCATAGACGTGCTGATGTGGAACATATTATTCATAGATGTCAGTATTCAAGGGAGGGGGAAGGGGTCACCAGTTCCACAACAGTTTGCTGAGCAGAACACTTGATTGCTTTTCTGTGAACAAAAAAGCTAGCTTTAAGCAACTACATAGTTTTCACAGAGATACTTAGATCTGCTTACTACAGATTAGCCAAACAAAAAACTGCAGAATGTTAATGACCAAAGTGGAAAACACCAAGTATCATCTGAAGAATAGTATTTATTTTACACAAAACTAAAAGAAATAACTATCTTTCAAGCCATTATTCAAGTATTAGAAAATTCTTAATTTTTCATTTTACCACATTCTCGTATTACTTTCAACAGAAAGCACCGAATACATTTAACTCACGTTCTATAACGAACGTACAAAGCTTTTTGCAACAAATATTACAAATCATTATGAAAGTGTCATCATTTTATAACAGTTTTCTAGAGAAAGACTGACTTTATTACCTCTATCCTCTTGAAGGACACTTGAATTTCACACAACTTCTGTTAACAAGCAGAATGTGCCATTTTAACTCATTTTTGGAAAAAAAAAAAAGATTCAGCCTCTTAACAGTAAGGACAAGGATAGCAAACATATGAACTACTGCTGAGATTTGTTTCACCCAAAAAGTCAATGCATAATTTCCATATAAGGTCAATAGGCAAATATAAAAATTAAACCTAATTCTTGCCAGCTTTGAAAATGAATGCTAGACGTAAAGTTGCATTGTTTTGGGTTTACTTGGGTTTTTTCCTGGCTGAATGGTTTTGGTTAGATAAGTGTCTTTATGACAACAGTTCAAAAGAACAGTTTACAAGTCATTTAAAAATTAGCTGAAATATGTACAACTTTGTAATACCAAAGAGCATTCAGTTTTAATATAGTAGAAATCTGTGTCAACAAGTACTTTTAAGTTATATCTAGTCTTGTTTGTGTATGCCTACAACGAGATCATTCTTTCATAGCATTAACATGTATAATGCCCAAACAAAAAAACAGTACCATGAAGAATGCCTGTTAAAGAAAAAGCACAATGCATTCTTATAGCCCATACTAGCAAACGAGGGAGCCAAACCCACACCAACTGGCTGGTCAGCAGGTTAACACAGTGCATATAAGTAGATAGATATTCTAAATGTTTGTTCTCACTCAAAATTACTTATTGTGCTCTGGCCCACACATAGAAGAGAGCAGAGATAAGGCTTTATAGCAAAGTTCGGAGCTTTCCTTAAATGTGCACAATTGAAGAAAAATAATTTAAGTAGTGCAGACAGAACCAGAAAGTAATAATAAACAAACTCATTTCTTTCACGGATGCCTTTTGAAACAGTTTAAGATTTTTTCCCTAGATTTCTAGCATATGAAATATAAAGTACACCCAGGGACTCCCTAACCCAGTAATTCCTTTTAGTAAAAGTATCACCTACAGGGTGCTATTGTTGAGAAGAGCTACAAAGCTTCTGTAAAATATGCTTTTAACAACTTACTATAAAGAATTAACAACAAATATGTTTGAAAGTACTAGACACAGCAGAGGAAGCTTATTTTTTAATCTGGACATTAAATTTTTTTAAATCTTATTTTTTTAATGAATTAGTGAAATAGATGCATACAGCTTTGTATATTTCATCAGAGACATAACTTTCTATTTAGTCATAGAACAGCTTTCCATTTGTTATTTTGCTGATCAAATACCTAAAATACTGTATTATTTATTAATACTTAAGATATTAAAAGTCATTCTTATATTCAGGAATTTACATTTTTTTTTAAATGTAAAACCTTCTGCTAATAACAAAACAGCCTTGCCATAACGTCTTCATTGAAAAAAAGCACTAAGAACTTCTGTACAGAAGAGATATTTTTGACTCACATTTAACCTGAAATTAAAACTCTGCATAAAGTCACCACGCCTGAAGTATATTTTGTTGAAGGGTCTTCATAGCATTGTTGTAACCATTTTGGATGCTTTCTGTAACAGAACTTTTACTTTTATGAATCATATTTTTTCCCCTCCCTCCAAACCAAAGAACAATTTTAAGTGTCCTGTGAGAGCAAACCTAGCTCTCTCAGGAAAGAAGGGAAGTGAGGACTTTGGGGACTGTTTTTATCTTGGGGTTTTTTTTGAGGCAGGGAGAGAATAAGATTGGAAATAAGTACTGGGATTTTTAAAAAGTTTTTTCTATAATTCAGCTCAGAGTATCAGTCAAGAAATAAACATCATAAAGAGTTCTAGTCCTGTGGAGGCTAAATATACACCCGCCATTTTCTATATCAAAATGAGAATACATTAGGTTGACTTAACTATGTAGAAAGACTGGAAGTACCACTCCAGTGTTTAGAGGCTGGCAGATGAGTTTTGCTTACTGATCTGAGCAGGAGCAGGGGATGGGGGGGTTGCTTTATCATGCTAAAAGCTCCGAATGCTTCAGAAACCCAAGATTTCTGAACAGCACAAGTACCACCATATCCTTGAAAAAATGACACATTGTTTACCAGCACACCTCATTAGCCAGGTAGGTAATTAAGAGCCCTGAGGATAACAAACCAAGTCAGAAATGACCTGCCAATAAAGTTAAAGCTTTGTGGAAATACAACATTTGCCTAGTACAGGATGGATGTTCAGCTCCAGACCAGAGACCAGCATAGCAAGTGTTTCTTGATGAGGACTGACAAACATAGATTCTTCTGAAACAGCACTTACCTAGGGCGAGGGAAACTCACTTTGAGCCTCTGGGTTTTTCCAAGAGAAAGTGCCAGAAACTCACTGAAATAGTGTGTGTGTGGGGGGGGTTGTTTGTTTTTTTTATTATTCACAAGGGTAAATAAAGCTTTCATAAACATTCTTGTGGTCAGGGAAAGGTGAACACACTAAACATTTAAGTTGTCTGGAAATGCTCCATTCATCTACTGCTATCCCCAAAACCGTAAGCCCTGCAGTATGGATAAATCAGAGTTAAGATAGAGACTTTGAGCTTTAGACTGATTATTCATCTAAATGTCCCAGAGAAAAATAAGAGATCTCAAAAGTAACAAAGATAGCTGAAGAGAATTGCTGATTAGAGAGTTGAAGGAGAAAGTTGAAAGGAAGAAAATTTGTGAATAGGAGTCCACTCTCTCTACAATCTCCTATTTTTTGGTGATAAATCTGACAGTGCTTTGGTGATTAAGTGTTTTCTGAATTTCCCTGAAGGGAAGAAAAAAAAAAAAAAAAAAAGATGCTAGGCAGATTTTAGAATTACACTTGTGCTGTCAAAATCTAACTAACCACCACAAGTAAAGCTCATTTTAAAATCCAAAACAAGACCTATAAATTTCAGATGCAACTTTGCTGTATTGATGGTACCATATATTGGCTGTGGGAGGGAGGGCATCGCCTTTGCTGCCTTTTCCTTGCCTTTCTCTGTCCCCTGTTGACATCAAAGGTTGATGTTCACAACTTATTTCCTACAGTAGTCTTAACCACAGCTTACAACCCCATTCATTATAAACCATCACATTCCAACACTCCATTCTTAATACAATTATACATCATTCTAACGGGACAGGCCAATCAATGTATGCCTTTATTATGCATGCAGATACTGTTCTTAAAAGAAAAGTATATCAAAATAAACAAGAACATGCAAAAAAGTCAATAAATACAGTGACATCTTTCAAATACCAGTTGTCTTGCATTTCTAAGTAGACAAATATTTTAACTTCATCTTATGCTTCTCTTAAGAATTCTTAGGGCAACTTTTTCAATTTTTTTCTTCTCTGTTGGTTCTTAACATGTCCTCACTCTACCAAACTGTTAATGAAAAAGGCAATAGCAGCAAACATTAAACAATAACATTAGGGAAGATTTCGTTGAAATACAGTGAGGTTATTGCTTCAGGAATTAGTTTCAGAGTTTTGTTGTTTTATTCCTATTAATAGCATGGGAGAAGTTAGGCCCCAGCAAGAATTCAGACACCTGGATTCAAATTCAGTTTAGTCATGGTTTCCTGTGTTATACCTTCCCTGTTGAAAAGTTTTGCTTATAAAAAATATCCTCCATCCACAAAGACTGAAAATCTTTTTTGCTCAGCTGCAGCCTATTCACAGGAGATATTACACCTCCTCAGTTTTTCTTTATTTTCTGTTTTATAAGTATCTATTAAAGCTCACAGACTGCTTGTCCTTTGTATATGAAAAGAAACAAGTGCAGTCTGCACACCTTCAATGCTTGTAAAAATAGAGTTCAAACACAAAGTGGTGGACTGGTCTTCTATATAAAAAAAAAGAAAATTACTACACAGCTAAACCACACATTTATGGAGAAAAGCTCTTCTTGTGTAAGAACATATCCAGGTTCAAAACAGAATACCATAATTAGATTAAAAATGCAAAAGGAATTGAGAATATTAATGAGTACATCTCATACAATTTTGAAGCCTCTCAGGAAACAAGCCATTTGTTGGTTGGTACTTTTGTTGGTTTTATTTTGATGATTCACTATTCAAGAAACAAGCATACTAAAAAAGTGGCTACAGTAATGTTAACCTGCTAGTATTTTCTTCAAAATGGATAAGTCTCCCATAATTCCACACTGGGACATAGAATAATTTTTAGCAACTCAAAGGAAAAAGCAAGCCACCAGATGCCATACTACAGGTTTTCACGATAGTAGTAAACTCACAACTGCCTGACTTTAGCAAGGACCTGCTGCAGAATTCAAGTGAAGTGCTATTGCCAGAAGTGACAGGAACTGGATTACTAGGGACAGTTTCTCACCTATTTGCCACTGACAGGTACAAATTTGAGGCATTAGCAACACTTGTATGTGCATCTGGCACTTCCCAGTCACTAGAGCTTCTTGGAGACTTTGTCCCTCTCATCCATGGAAAGATCTTGATCAAGCTAAATATGAAGCCATTAATTAGTATGAAGGGGAATTAGATAAGCAAATTAGAAGAAGAAATTCTCAGTGGTCAAAATCATAGAGCATGTCCTGGTTTCGGCTGGGATAGAATTAAATTGTGCTGTGTTTTGGATTTAGCATGAGAAGAATGTTGATAACACACTGATGTTTTCAGTTATTGCTAAGTAGTCTATAGTCAAGGACTTTTCAGCTTCCCGTGCTCTGCCAGGTGCACAAGAAGCTGGGAGGGAGCATAGCCAGGACAGCGAACCCAACTGGCCAATGGGGTATTCCATACCATATGATATCATACTCAGTATATAAATAGGGGGCGTGACCCAGGAAGTAGCGATCATTTTTTGAGTATCAGTCATCGGGTGGTGAGCAATTGCATTGTGCATCACTCATTTTTTATATTCTATTATTGTTATTATTCCCTTCCTTTTCTGTTCTATTGAACTGTCTTTATCTCAACCCATGAATTTTACTTTTTCCAATCCTCTCCCCCATCCCACTTACTCTCTGTGAGTCAGAGGCATTTGATTCACTAAGTTGTGTCAGGAAATTTTCCTTTTAAATAAATAACCTTAATTAGAAGTTTGTTAAGTCACTTTAATTCTCACCTATCAAAAGTTATTACCTGTTACCTTTTCCCTTCCACTTTAAAGTCTTGGTGACATTTTTCATAGAGCATTATTTTCAATAAAAAAAATGTTTCAAAGCCATCTGGGTTTTTTTTTTTCCCCTTGCCCAGAGTAATAAAACCACACAGCTAAAAAAGAATGGTTTGTGTAAATGTGGCTATATTGCAAGTCTCTCACCCGAAAGGAAAATTCAAAATAAGTTTACTGTTCTTCAAAAACAAATTACCTGTGCAATACTAGGATATGTAACACAAAATGTCTACATCAGTAATATGGTACCATTTTTCTTCCTCTCCCCAATGATATTACAGTATCTATAGCCCTGTGCTATAAAAGTCACATGAACAGAAATTGTCCTGTCAACTTTTAAACCTGCACAGATTACTAAATACTTCCAATACATCTGGAGAACCTAAACAAGTTATTTTCAGTTATTAGTATTGCAAAAGCCAGCTTCTCAAACCTCCTCAGCTCATCAAGCACAGGAAATTAGCTAAAAAAAGCTTAGATGACTGAGTCTAGAAAGTGAAAATAAGTTCTCAGTTTAAAATAGAATCCTCTTCAGCTAAGAAATAATGGGTTTTTTCCTGTTGGGTTTCTACATCCTGCGGAAATACCAGTCTGCCAAGACCCAGAACTCAGTTTTGGCATTACTCATTACTTTAACTTGCTACTTTCAACTGAATTACAGGAAGGACAGAAGTGGTACTACCATTCTAATATACTCAGTTGCTGAACTTTTGTTTAAAATCAAATGAACCCACCCTATTTTTTATAAGCTATTTTTTTTTTTTCTATGACTAAATAATGAAGATAGTGGTAAAAAGAATAGGTAAGTTTACCTGACTGGAAATAGTATTATTTTGTGACTTTAAGTTTAACAAGCATCTTCAAACATCCAAAAGTTTTTGGTTTTTTTGAGTTTGGTTCCCCCTGCTAATTTAAATTGGCTCCTCCCACCACTACTACCACCTTTTTATCCCACTTATACCAGTCCTATTTCAGTAGTGTACTACTATTGATTTTAGTATATTTACACTCAGAATGCTCTGTCTTTTAGTATTTTGCAGAGCTGGTGTCTAAAATAACTAAATACCTAGACAGAAATTGTTCCGTATGACAGGATAGGATACCACACACCATATTTATTCCTTCCTCTACTTTGCTATGTCTGAAGTAATGAAATCAGAACCTAAAGCAGATGGTCTGTGTGCAGTCAAAAATATCATTCACACTACATTTTCTTTCCCCCTTTGTTCATCAAAACTATTCTTCTTAAGAAAAGAGACAGACACATATATGCACACACTCACATAAGTAGCACATATAGAAAAAGCTTTCCCCGCCAAAATGTTATTCCCTTTGGCCAACAACTAATCAGTTGATTTAAATGGTTGCCACAAAGTCACTAGTAAGAAAGATAGGAACAATTCTAACTACATGGGGAATGTGCCAAGAAACCTTTACCATTCTTTTGTCTTGAATATTTAGTCTAAGGCACACTTATTTAGTCTAAAGGCAAACCTGCAGGCTCTGAAAAACATAGGTATTAAGAATCAGTAAGGGGCAGAGAGAATTGAAGTGGTGACTGAAGCTTAGCAAATAATTTATGCATCCGATTCAGCCACATTTTAAGTGCCCATAGAAATAATTGTTTTCTAATACATTATCATTCAGTGATAACATTATTTCAATGTCTTGGTATTAAAAAGCATGAATAACCACTCATATTAGAAATTCAGACTATGCAGTTTATTGCAGTTGGTCAGATAAGCTTCAAAATATTTCTCAAATATTCTCAAATCAAATTAGAACACAAGCATTCCCAGCACTAAATACTTACAGGTGATCTGCATTACTGTGTCACTTGCATACAGTCCTGAAAAATCGCCCCCTCAACATTTGGGCAGCATAACTTGAAAAAATAGATTAGCAAACAAGATGGGTAAAGGATAAATTTGTGCTGATGTTTAGAAATGAAGGGGTTTGTGCTGTTTTCCAAAAAGTCAGGATGACTGAAGCTGGGAACTCACAGACTGAATTGGCACCCTTGATCCGATTTTGGGCAAAATCCCCATATCCAACACTAGCAACTCAGTTGACAGACAGACTAAGAAACCTACAAAGCAACTAACCTATCCTCACATGACAATATTTGTCTGTATTTTAGTCTGCTCAGAACAGATGGTTCGTTACATCACTGAGAAATTCTGATAAGTCTACTTTTTTCAAAGAATATCTTTCTGATATAATTAAATACTGCTCCGGGGGGGAACCCACAAACAAACAAAAAACCCCCCAAAAAGCATACAAAAAACCCCCAAACAAACAAAAAACCCAAAACACCCAAACCAAACTACTTGGGATGGCATAATATTGTGCAGTTCATGAGAGAAATGGAAATCAGTTCTTCCATTCATTTGTAAGGCAAGAACTCCTATCACTCAGAGAGCAGAACAGCAGGTGAATTCTTACAGTCACACTGTAAGAATTTTTCCACTTCTCTTGGAAGAGGGCTTAGAGTGTGACTGAGCAGACTTGGGAAAACTTAAGGCCAACAGACTTGACTCCAAGGCACTTTCCTTAGTGTCATCACATGCAGGTGTTTCACTCATTAGCCTTCTGTGAAAAAGGCTTTCATTAATAATTTTGTTGAACTGTCACCCTGATGCTTACTTTGTCATGCCCTCTATTTATTCCATAGAGCTCTACCTCGATAACCCTGAAAGGCTTGGGGCCTGCACCTAAACCCAGACTATACACATGGAGCAGCAAGAACTTTATTTTAGCAAGAACAGCTGTCATTGACACTCTAGATTTAAGACCTTGTGATTTCCACCCCCACCCACCCCATATTCCACAGGATTTACAAAGAGACATTTCAAAAAAAAAAAAAAAAAAAGACAGCCCTACCTATGTGTTTAGCAATGTCAAAAGACAGCAGGTGGGTCGTCATTCTGATAAATACATAATTAATTAGATGCAGGAGTAAGTGAGTTCAAGGTGCAGAGTACATTAAAGCTATGGCACTTCATACAATGCATAAGAAAGTGAAAGAAACCTTGTCGATGTTGAAATCAATGTATTTGTATGAAGTTTTATGCTACTTATCTTTTAGCTTTAATATCACGAAGTCAGACAGCAAATATAATTTTAATTTATTGGAACCGTTTCATCATTTAGTTAATATATTCAAATACTTACTTGCTGAGAAGCTTAAAATTATCAAAGCCTGGAGGACATTTACAAAAGATTTATAATTATCTTTTTAGTTATGAAAAATTATTTTAGAGAACATTAAGGTCTGTTTTAAAGAATTTGCAAACAGCTAAACTCAAAGAAGCAGTTCAGTTTGACTATCCTAAACTCAGGGTGCCACGATCTACCCGACAGTTCTTTCCTCCTCCTCCCTGCCCCCCCACCCCCTTTTTTTTTTTTTTCTTAAATACAGGAAACTTTGATAAATATATCACTATCAGAGTGATGATCTAGTTTGAACATAGAAGAATCACTAGTACATCCCTAGTTTTCATATAGGCCAAAGCCAATAATACTACGTTAGTCACTTTTAATCACAGTTTTGTACTAAACCTGTAGATATTTTCAGATATTTTATTGAAATCAAGCCACTTGATTTTTCACTGCTAATTCAACACATAGCTTCAACATATTTTTTGTTTCTTGTTATACACAGACTCAAGAAACGTGAAAGCTTTGCAATTTAAAAACATGCGTTTAGTTCAAAGAAAAAAAAACCAAGAGGTGAAATTTCATATCATTACAGAAGTTCCACCCACAACCATAAGCCTCTGAAACATCAATCATTCGGAAAACCTATCACTAGTTTTATAACAAAGTCAATCATTTGAAAGTCATTGATTTAGTGTCTAATTTCAGAGGCCTCTCCAGTTAAACATCAGCTAAGTCACATCCCCGTACAATGCCTTCAGTAGACGTTTGATAATACTGCAGAGAATGTTGTAAGTTACCAGATGGAGCAAACTTTTACTTTGCTTAAAATTTCAGAAAACATTAAAATTTCATGTTTATGCTGGAACTTTCTTACCTTATACAGTCAGACAAGAAGAGGGACTATGCTTTATAGCACTGGTCAATGTCAACACGTCTTAACACCCAAATAGTATATTTCCAGTATTTTAAGTTTTAAACAGGCATAGCTCTGATACAGCTAGCTGTCAGAAAGCAGCTACCAGGATGCTGCTCTTCATTTTGATAAGAAGTGATGTAATTGCCAGAATATTCCATGGAGAAAAACACTTAAGATAAGGTTTTCAGCCCTTCTCCATGCACAAATTATACTGTGCACATCTTACATAGAAAAGCAAGACCTTTCTTTTTACTCAAACAGCACCAGTGGCTGAGAACAATTCAGCCCACTTGAGCATAGACTTGGTCTTGCTGATTTGAAGCTATATTGGACATATTGAGAGTAATTGATTTCTCTTTTGTGCTGTGCCAAATTTTTTTGAATACTTATTTAAGTAGGTCATATCCTATTCCATTAACAAACAGAAAATTGCTACAACCATTGACCTATTTTATCCTTCAGTCACCACCTTAAACTAAGTAGATATATGCAAGTAATGGAAAAGAAACAAATGCACACAAACCCCAAAACCATTTATAGTTTTCTTGTTTTGAATAAAAAGTAACATGCATAATTGCAACAATTATTCAAATATTTATTAGCACTTGCACACACCATTTATTGTAGCACACCTACAATAAATTAGGCAATGATGCCAAAGTAATTGTGATTTAACTTGTTCTTAGTCAGAATAGCTTTCCATTTTATGAAACTACTCAAAGAAAAGGGGACAGTTTTCAAAATCTGGGTTTCATTGTCATCACATGCAGCATGAAAGGAAATTGTATTCCTGTTCTTTTAAGTAGGTGCCTGAAGTGTAGCTACGTCTCTGAGTGCTATTTACACCAGCTACAGCTGAATTAAAAACCTGGTAAAAAAAAAAACACCTATACAGAGACTTTTCCAGGGGGATGGGTGTAAGTTCCCCTTTCCTCTGTAAATTACAACTACTTCAGTCTCACCTTTAGCTGTGCTTTCCATCTTTGTAGAAATATATTAGTCAGAATGGCAATTAGCCACAGGGGTAATCCTTCAATAACCAAGTAGTTTCATGGATTAGATAGCACATCTCTCCTCAGGTGTGCAAAAAACCCAAACCCCTCTCTCCTCTACCCAGCTCACTGAGAACCAGTCACTCGCCATAGTGTTTTTAGAAGAAACAAATATAGAAGAGGGTTCATTTGTTGGTCCCTGAAGCAGCACACGCTGCTAAGACGGTGACTCTAGGGATTCATCCAGCAGTAACACATTCACAACGGTACTAAATGCTGTACTACTAAATATCACGTATTGCAAGTTTAGCAACAACTCTTCTCTGCTTCTATCTGATGATGTGGGGTTTTCTTTGATTTTATTCTGTTTTTTCATTGTAGTGTCAGGCTATGATGAGTACATGTTTCCCTATATAAAATGCGAAACCACTGACAAATCCAGATGTCAGGTTATTCTTGATATATCAGAGTAAATATTGGTTTCCATGGCACCAGTATGTGCTGGAAGCTCTCTCTTGTTTTAAATCCTCCAGGGATTTTATACATCATTTTCAGTATTAAGAGAAGATTGCTACTAATATTTGACTGTTGTAAGAAAAATGCAGTGATAACCAATGGCAATCAAAGTATTAAAATAAAGCATGATTTATTGGTTTATTTTTAATTGAAATAATTTTGAAAGTCACAGTTTAAGTATTCTCTCTGCTTTAATTAAACTAACATTCAAAAAGTCTTATTAAGGGATGGAGAAAAAGATATAGTCCCTCCTGAGGAGATTAGAAAGATAATTTTTCTTTTGAATGCATGTTAAGTGACATCAAAACAGTGTAGAGCGTACTTTCAGAACTCTTCTGGGAATATTGACATCCCTCCAGCTGTAAATAATGTCACAATTTTAACCTTGAATTGAATACTAAAAGTTAGTAAGCCTGTACATGTTAAGGAGCAAGAAAAGAGCTTCATAAACTCAATATTAATTCGCCAGTTGGTTTCTAAATGTATTCTTTTATCAGATTCAATTTAGAACGTATCTCTCTACAGACAGTTTTCCACCACAGAAAAAAAAGTATTTGTGTGCTATAGTTATTACAGTAAACTAAGCATCTGAGCTTATAACTTTTGCATTTGTTTTTCTCTTTCTCTGTTCCCCAACGCCTCTCTGCTTCAGTTAATTCTTTCATGTTTTGTCAGTAAAATGAAGATACAGGTTTACAGCTAATTAGACACAATCAACCAATGATGCCATATTGAACTGCAACAGAAACAGATTTACCTTGGAACCAGGTAGTACTGCAACAAGCATGGCATTCGGATTCTTCACTTGAATTTTCATCATAAATGCAGTACACTGTAAAGATGAAAGATGTGCACAAAATTAATATTTTATGTGGGATTAAAGGAAATTACACAGTTACATCTCTATATGAATACCATAAAGATACATCAAAAGCTACCAAATTCAGCTAAGGCATAAATCTCATTCCTAGTGGAAGAAAAACTCTCCCTCAAGAAATTAACTCAATTATCCTGTCTCCTTCGGTGATCCCCGACACAATACATCAGCTAGAAAACTTCAAATTAGGCAAAGCAACAGACAAAAGTTATTTTTTTAAAAAAAAAAGCAGGTTGCAAAAGACATAGCATTCCAATTCTTTTAAGTGGAGGAACTGACGAATATTTTTCCCCCTATTTATACTGCTCAGTACATTATATTTATGTATTATATTACAAAGCAGTATTGTTATTACCTCAGAAACACATCTATATACCAAAATCTTGCAAAAGGACCATCTTGGATATTCAACCAGCTCTTAAGTTCTGGCCACTTCAATGCCAACCCTTGGATTTTTGAGGATCCCAAATTCAGATACTGGAGTACCTCGTTCGTCCTCAGTAATTCAAGAGATGTTTATCTATTTAGCCAAAGAAATTTCTTCTGATAAGCGTATATAGATCACCAAAACGCAACACAGTACCAGTTTCCAATTAGGCCTCCCAGAAATAAGTACCCTCAGTTAGTGAGCTACCATCATTAAAAATAAGCGTGGAGACTTATCTCTGAGGGAGTTCCGCATCAGCTCCTCAGCTAAAGGAAAGGAGCGTTCTGTAAGGTTCTGTTTTCTGCCTTTCTCTATATCTTCTGAAAACCTCTACCTTAGCTAAAGCTTCATCTTCCAGCTTGAAAAAGCCTCAAGTAAAAAAAAAAAACCAAAACCAGTTCCCCACCCACCCCCCCCAAAAAAACCCACAACCCCCCACACACAACTCTGAAAAGCCCATAGAAGCACTCATTCTTCCTGTAGAGCACTGGGTTATTGGAACCATTAATCTACCTACAAAAATGATTCAAAGCTTTAAAATACTTATGTTCATTGCTTATTGGTATTAGGTAACAACCACACATCCTCATACTTGTAACATTTCAAATATGTACACCTCAGAACACTCCTTTGAAATGAAACTGTTTTGCACTCAAGTTCTGCCTCATACTACATTTATAAGCTAGAAAGACACAGATATATAGATACATACGCACACATACAAACATGTCAGCATAGAAGCTGAAAAATAAGGTATCAAAGCAAAAAAAAAAAAAAAAAAAACAACTCCATAGATTCCAACAGTTTTTTCTAGCTTCACCTCAGTTTTTTCAATGCTTTACCAAGATCACAGGTGTTTTTCACTATTTATTCTTCAGAATTCAGTTTAATTCATTAATTTTATCTCTACTAATTCTTTTGAGCCATCAGACCCACCTTATAGGATGCTTTCCAGTAAACTCAGAACTTCTTTGTTGTTGTTGTTGTTGACCAGCACTTAACAGACAAATACAAGAACCTTCTTTCTCACTAACATATCCCCTACAAAGGCTTTTGAGGGTCTATTTAAATTAGCTGCCTGATTATCCTGTTCAGGTGGCCCAACTCAAAGCACCTGTGCTAGATACACTGAGGGCGGGGTAGAAACAACAGATTGGCTTTAGGGATATTTCCTATTTTAGGCCCTACGCTATAATACAATCTTTTGGATGCTAAATTTTTCCATGCCAAGTTTCCTTCTGTCAATAAAAAAAAATCCAGTTAATACTCTACAGACAAAATCAGGAGGGCAACTGCTGGTCCTTTTTGGTTTTGTCTCCCACAGACTTCATTCCTCCCGTGCCAGGAAGGTTACAGCATCTAATCCCTCATTTCACCCCTCACTCACCCTTCCTAGGGGTTGTATGTATTCACAGTCCTTTCTAATATTGTATTAGGAACATCTGTGTTTACCTTCACCTCCACTACCTTTCTGTTCCAGTGTGGTCCCTTTTCCCTAAAGAGAGATTTGACGTACTTTACTTATATTTCTTGCTCTTATTCCATTTCCCCTACATTTTTCTCCACCAAGATTCCTTTCTTCTGTTTTGAAAAAATAGGTAGCAGTAGTTTAAACTCTATGTGGAGAATGGGCAGAGAGAAGTTTCGTGTGGCTGCTCTACAGGCAGAAATTGAGGTTGAATAAGCAGTAACTGAACAAATGAAAGAGACCGCGGAGACCATTTTTTGAGATCCCAGAAGTTCAGCAATTTACTCAGAATAGCTCTAACTGAACTAGTAGGGAAGTAATAAAACTGGAAATACGTTGCGCAAACAGATAGATAGAATAAATCTTATTGACAAATAAGGCATCACACGAGAGAGAAATCTTGAAGCGTATCCCATAATAGGGCAACTAAGAATTGATGCTCCAGCCCTATGCCGATGGCAGATACTCTTTTCAGCACCCTGGCTCTGCCCACCGAGCTCGGACCCCAGGAGCTGCACCCTGGCTCCTGGCTCCCTCCCTGCACGGAGCAGCCCTGCTCCTGCTGTGCCCTGACACTGCAGCAGGCTGATGAAGAACCAGCTGCATCCGAGGTAAACTAATTTCTCAGACAGTTCAGGTGTTCAAGCAGACTATGCAGACTTCAATTCCGCATATATAGTAGGGCTCCACTTAATTTTAAAATGTTAACAAATGTTTCTGATGTTGGAAGAAAGCATATAAATGCATAATTATCTTGAAGTAGTGTTAAAACATAACTGAACACATATGATGTTATTTTTTCTGCTCAAAAGAACATATTTTTTAAAATGTACGCTTTTTTTAATGTTTACATCTATAAAGAAATTTTTCAGTAAGAAGGGCTTATCTCTGCAAAAAAAAAAAAAAAAAAGATTCACTTTTACTTTTGTAGAGAATATTCTACCTGGATTTCTGCTTAGAAAAAAAACAAACTTTTTTTTTTTTAACCTCTTTCTAAAATAAAAAGCATTACAGTAAATAACTAAAACAAAACCTTTTCACTTATTTTAATTAAATATTATATAATAATTGGAATACTACTAGAATACACTAATTGTTTTCTGGATGATACTAATTGTTTTCAACCATGTTATATAAGATTTGAAAGCACATTCATTTTCATTTGCTTTATCTTTTGCCAACAACCTTCACTTCTTTAGACTTGTAATCATATATATTAGTCCTGGCATTTATTACCTAAAATATCTGTGTATTAATTAATCAAATACAGTTATCAAATTCTGACCCTTAATGTCAAGAGGTTGGACAGCTTTTAAGCGGTACATCCAGCTGAAATGGCAGCTGACCTCTATGCTGGATACTGCTGGATTCCATACAACCTGTTTAGTCTCCTTGTGCAAAAAACCTCTCTTCAGTTTGCAAGATGACGCTTATTCTTCATTCTGATGGGAGCAATAGATTACACAACAGCTTGATTTTTCCCTATTTGGTCTTTGACTAAAAAAAATTTAAAAAATAATTTTGACTTAACATAGAAGTAGTGTCTTTCAGAATTTCTCACCTAAAAGGAATGGGAGTTAAACACTTGATTTGCAGAATTTTAATTGAAAATGAACAGCAGGGTTTACAAATCTTCAAATGGCAGCAGAGAGAAATGTGAAATAACACACTTCCAGAGAAGAGGACAGGACAGTTAACTTGCAAAAGGAGACCTAAGTTCATGTTTGTCTGCTTACTTGCTTCACAACAGAAATTGAGGTCTGCCACTTTACTGCTGACTGCTAACAGGCTATAAGGTATTCTGCATGAGCTCTATATTGCATAAAGTGTTTTATTACTAAGTAAATGTAAAAAAGAGCCCAGGGTTTCACCTCTCACATAGGTGCCCTAAAAAAATGGCTACAAATTAATTTTCTCTGTCTCAATGAATATTCATTTAAGTAGAAGGGTTTCTGCAGGAGAGACAGAAAAACACACTAATATTCCATATACCCAAATAAATAAGACAGTATTATGGAAGGGTAAAATTCTTGGGTTTATTTTCTTTTCCAATAAAACAGAAGGGAGATTTGAAACTATGTCTCCCAAGCTCTAAGTATTGGAATTGGTAAATAAAATAATTTTAATATCGCCAGAGACCAGATATTTCCAAACAGACAGGGACCACAGAGCTTTCTCTACCTTGGCAATGATATTTCTTGACTCTTTACAAGATTTCAGTCTCTAGCTGAGAGTATCTCTGGAAGTCCTTCAACAACTTATACAGTTTCTGTGTCTGCAACAAGATCTGTCTGACAGAGGGCTTTACCAAGTACAGTCCTTATCCTTTTATGCCTCTTTCCATTGTCCTTGTCTTCTGATTTGTTGGTTTTTTTTCTCCTGGGGAACACTGGTTATTTTTTGATGACACAATCCCCTGTTGCCATATCAACTGAAGTAAAAAACAATGCCCTATTCAAGCATTCCACTGTTACAAGCAGGAGCTATATTTACATTAACTTCCCTCACAAAACCCCAGTGAGCTCAAGGAAACATCATCACAACTCTCAAATAAGTAGAAAATACTATCAAATAGATAACTTTCAGGATATTTATAAACTCGCAGTTACTGTTTCTTTCACTGTGGCTTATGAAAAAGTATGCAAAAGTATGTCCAAAAAGAATTCAAAACAAGTAGTCCCAGTGGATGAAAAAGAATTTAATAGAGGTTACTATATAAGTTTATTTAAATTTGGAGGTGTTCACTGGGCAAAAGGGAAGGGAAAAGAAAAAAAGTAACAAAGAATTTCTGCTTTGGAAATTTTTTCCAGTGTATATAAAAATATCTCTGGAAAGAAATTGCACGTGGCTTTGTTAATCCTAGTATACATGGTTATTTGAAAGATGCTTTTAAATACGGTTATCTTCATAGCAGCTTCTCTACAGCATAGTAGCAAAGTGAGTTTGGTGTTAAGTGACGTGGACTTTTCGCAATCAAGTTTGAATTAAAGCCTTATACTTAACATCAGTAAGAAAGAGGCGGGGGGGGAAGACTGAAAAGGAATTAATAAAAATTATTCAGTCTGGAAAAACATTAATTTACATATTTTAAATCCTATTACTTAATTAAATCTAGAACTGAGTAAGAATTCAATATCACAAGATCATAACTTACTTGACATCATGGTTGAGAAAGATTAACAAAATTCAGCTCCTGAGATACAGCATTTGCACAGATTAACAAGTGGGGTTTTTTCCTTAAAAGGAAGTTCACAGAAACTACCAATATTTCTTCACAGATCTCCACTGATATTTTTGTCCCTTACTAGAAACAAACCCTAAACAAAAAAGTCTTGAAAATAATGTTATATCTGTGAAAAGAATGGGATTAACACACAGGAGCCTTTTTAGCCATAGGAAATGTATCCTCTGGCCATCAGCGTCTTCCTGACATTTCTGCAAGTCTCAACCTTACCTGTCGAGAAAACTCTAGGGGAAAAAGATAGTTCAGTCTCCACACACATTGTCAGTTGCCCTTCTTCTTGAGAAAACAAGTAACTGTCAACCTGTGTCAACTGTAATGCTAGTTCTTGCAATCCGGATACCAACCCTTGTAGTAACAGGACTGGGTCCTTTTCAAGTAAGTGTCCAGCAATCCTTTAACACTAATAGGTTCATAAACAAGGTCCCATCTCTGACACAGCAAAGAATGATAAGTCCATAAAATTTAGGAAGCATAATACAATTAGGAAATAGTATCACCTTAGAAATTAGATGAAATATGGATAATTGAGAATCACTACTGTCTGTAGTACTCCAATTTGTTCAAGATCCTTTAAGAAGAAATTCAGTCATTTTTATTTTCTCTTACACACAAACACACTGGAAGGTATGCACTGCAACTCGATGATGAGTGAAGTCTGAATTATAATACCTGCCTTTAGATATAATACCTGACACAGTTACAGCCAAAGTGTGTAATGGGAAGAGGTAGAAAAGAGATATTAACTGCATACGGACTCGGATAAAATCTACATGGCTATACATTGTTTTAGAATCAATAGAATGGTGAGCACCTCTGCATGTATTGATTACTTTTAGAGCATTCAAAACTTGATTGAATGAGAAAAAAAAAACCAACAAGCTTTTGAGAGAAAATATAAAGAGAAAGGTTTTCAAGAAAGTCATATAGGCTGGTGAAAAAAACCAAGCCATGTTTTCAAGACATATAACAAAAAAAAAGCCATTATAAGCTAATGGTGAATTATAGACACTTTTCCATTAAAGTTTATGCACATTCCATTCATTCACATTTCAGTGAGGTAAGAGGTAAAGCTCTTCCCCCGCCAAAATGCAGAGAGAATTCATCCAGCTAATAACTCAACAAGTAACTTGGAGAATAGTTGCTAAAGATGTATGAATATTTTTCACGCACATTTGTGGAAGATCTACTTTATTCAGATCAGTGAAATAAAAAATTATGTGCTTGAATTAATCCTTGCCATCTCTGGTCTACTAGTTTTGGAGACTCTCCATTATAAATGTAGAAGCCATATGGATATGTTCTCAAATTTGCTGCTGATATAAGTGGGCACGACTCCACTTGTATTTAATGACATCATGCCAATTGATTCCAACACTGATTCTGGCCCCTTGTATCTCAGTTGGAAGCAGCCCTAACTCATACAGCTGTGTATGCCAATGGCAAGTCTCCAATTTTTCTTGCTTCAGAGATAAAAACCTGGTATACCTTTATTGTATAGGGTCATTGATATTCTCTGGATCTAGCAGCAAATTGTCTATTAAATAAACTACATCTATTTTTCCATTTGTGAATTGACTGAAAATAAGCTGAAGATGTCCACAGATAAATTATTGATCCAAAATGTAGCCGTGCGTAAGTTTTAAAGCAAAAAAAAGTCAAGTACTGTTTTAAGGGATGAAATTCTTCAGTGAAAAGTTTAGTGGATTTTCTTAGAAGAGAAGTATGCCTTGTAGAAAATTGCATAAACTTGCTTCTATGAGGAATATAAAAACATCATTATAGGTTTAGCAGAATCTCCAAAGTTCTGAACTGAAGTCTAAATGTAAAGTGTTTAACCCACCACAGTCAGTAGTTGCTGCTAGACTCCATTAATAAATAGTAATAAGTGAAACAAGACTGGCTAACATTCTGAATCAAAACCGAAACCTAATCTTCCTTTTTTTTTTTTTTTTTTGGTAATGTAAATAATGTCAACTGCAAAGAGTTTGCTGCAAGTTCATGGATTGAGAAATATTGTTTTGATATTGAATCTCGGGCACTGCACTCAGTAACTGCAAAATAAATCTCACATTGCTTTAAAACGCTACATTAAAAGTTTCTCCTCTTAGAGTTTGACATACCCTAAAACTGTGAATAAATCTTGTCTGAAAACACCACATTTTGCATGGATTCAATGTGAAGCATAAGCTCTTTCCAGGAACTTATAAAGTACGGATTGGCCCTGGAAACATACTGATATTCATACAAAATGTTTGAGCCTTTGATCAAATTTTGCAAAGCAATTGCGTTCCAAATTTAAAAAAAAAAAAATTAAAAAAAAAAATCAGGAAGCTTTGCAACAGGCTTCACAGATGTCTGGAGATGTTTCAATGTTTCATACAGTACTTGCTAGCTTGTTGTGAATTGTTTACATTATGGCTCTAGAGCATTTAGATTCTGACAACCTGATTAAAACTGGCGACAGACTCCGATAGACTAATTAAGTCTGGCACAAATGTCATCTGCATAACATAAGTAAAACATATTTTGTCTAACAAGCTGAAAATAATTAAATGATACAACAGGATCTTGTGAAAAAGCCACCTCATCTATACCCCTTTCCTGCTCTTTCTTTTTTCCCCTCTTTTAGCTCTTCCATTCCTTACCCCCCGTTCACTTCTTATGAAACTTCTGCCATCTTATGTTGTAACCGGCTGTCTCAGGATACAATGCAAGATTTCGAGACCTCTGTTCCACTTTACACTTCACTGCATTCATCTTCTATTCTATATCAACACAATTGTACATCATTCTCCGTATCAGACTCAAACAGTATCAGAGACTTGAAAAACAATGACAGTGATGATGGGAGGGTGGTGATAAACATCACAAGTTAGAAAACTAGGAAAAAAACCCCAAAGAATGTACTGGTGAACCAATTCCTACAGGTAAGATATAATTAAATAAATAGAGCAAAGTTTCCCTCACTGGGTAAAATTGCTGATATTGAACAGTTATGTACTTAAATTCCCAAGGTGGGAGAAGAAGCGGGGAGGAAAGTAGAATTCATAAAGTAATAGCCCAGACTGGAGAAAAAACCACCATAACAGAGCAAACTGAGACTCCTCCTTCAGTGAATAATGCGATCATTTTGCATTTTTCACATATTATTTTCACGAAAATAACCAGGGAACATTTTCTGAAAAATGAGATTTGAACATAGGACTTCTCAGCAGGGCAGTTAAATACATTGCCCAGAAAAGGTGTGGATGCTCCATCCCCAGAATTGTTGAAAGTCGGTTTGGACAAGGCTTTGAGCAACCTGATCTACTGAAAGATGTCCCAGCCCATGGCAGGGGGGTTGGACTAGATGATCTTTAAAGGTCCAACCCAAACCATTCTGTGATTCTATGATCATGGTAACATCATCCAGTCGGCATATTTGTACAAGTGATCTTTTATGACAGGCTGTTTCTCTTCCAGTGAGATTTCAGTGGAGAAGCTATTTGAGCATTTTTCACACAAGAAAGATGTGAAGATTAAAAATCAGGGTAGGACTGTCCTGATGTCAAAGGACCCTAACTATAATAAAATTACCAAGTAAAAGGAGTCAGATGAGATCTATCCAGATGGTAAAAAATGATTTTAGAAAGTGAAGCAGAAATAATCACTTGAAAAGAATAACCCTTTCAGTATGGTTCTCAGCTATGGAGTCTTGTACTCCTCTTCTGTATGATGAATTGGAAAGAAAAAATCCTACAAACCGAATTTTCAAAGACTTCAGTATCATCAAATTAAAATGATCATTTTTTGCCCTCATGCAGAAATTAATATATAGCATCATTAACGCACTTGCATTTGGAACGATCAATGAAGAGTGCTTTAAGCAACTTTGTAAAGGAAAAATAGCTTAGCCTTTGAATTTTTTATTAATAAGGACTATAAGCAGAACTTCTTGTTTCCCCTCTCCATAATTTCTAGTAATGTTCATTCTTACATTTGAATTTCATAGGTAACATGGAGAACAATTTTTTGATAAATATTGTGAAGATTATGCCTTTGGCAGGTGAAATAAAAGCCTAGGTTTCTATGTGAGCAACCCGCTAGGCTGGGAGTTTTTTGAGGGAAGAATCTAAACCCTTCTCCATTTAAAAAAAAAAAAAACAAACAAACAAACCCTATTCTTTTAATTAAGATTCATGCCTCTCAGATTAGGAACATGATGGAGAAGCATAATTAGGAAGCTATGAAGACTTGTAAACTAATTTGAATATAGGGGTACCCTAGATAGCTAGTTCTTTAAAGAGAAGCTACTAAAGATCAAAGCTGTGTTTTTAATGATCTTAAGCATCCTCTCTACATACACCCAGAAATCTCAACAAAGAAACTGTACCCGCTATGCAGCATGTACATATGAAGTTCACCTCTCTTCACTAAAACCTAAGCAGAGGTTTCTATGAAAGGAATAATCAGACACTATAATATTTTTAGTCAAATT
>NW_009194892.1:0-35176 GCF_000690835.1 Fulmarus glacialis | reverse complement strand
CCTAATGTAATAGAGAGAATTAAATGTTTTATTTATTGCATTTATAGCACAAATCTCTTTTATTAATTTCTGCTTCATTCTATAGCTTGTTGTCTTCTAACTGCTTTTTATTATCTGTCTTTTTTTGCATAATAAACTGGTGTTTAAGCAACTGAAACTAGATCTGGCAAAATTAAACTTAACATTGCAAAGCCAGACACTTCCAGTATCATAGGCAATATAGACACTAACATATTGTGAATAAAAAATGACATATTTGCTCTCAGTTATAGTCCTAATGAGAATTCTGAGCTCAGAGGAGGATTTTGAAGGAGGATGCAAAGAGTGGTGTTAAAGAGATACAGTCTCCTTTTATATATTTTAGAAGGAAAATTCTAATATAATACAGAATAAAAACATAAAGGAAGAGGGAAACTAGAAACATTCTCTCCTTTTCAGGTACTCTGAGAACCTTACAGGAGAACTGCGTTATAATATTTCTAACAGCATATACAGACTTGGTCCATTTACTGTGCTAATTTACTATAGCTCCGTAAACCTAATGTCTTCCATTTAATTTCTGGTGAATGCTAAACAACTTCTAGACTGTGTTATGTCCTTCTCCTGTCTTTTCTATTCTCATTTCTTTCACTTTGCAAAAAAAGATTTCTGCCTTTTTTCCTACCTCCTTCTTCTCATCTTGCTTCTTTTCTCCTGTTAATCTTTGTTCCCAGCTGCACCTGACACGAACATACCCTCTTTTATACACATTATTCATTCATACACCGATCAGGATATAAAAGTATCTTAAATTGTCTTGTTAGCTAAGTAATGAATAGAGAGATAGCTAGTTGATCAATGTAGTGCAAACTGGGAAATAAAGTATAAAATGAAGTATAAAGGGGGTTTGACTCCACTGGTCTGGTTTGTAAGAAAAGGGCCAGTTTTCTGCAGATGCCAACTCCAGTAACTTTGCTAGAGATAAGATTGAAATTTTGATGTTTCACTCAGTTTACTAATGCAGCTTATAGCATCATAAGATGAAATAGCAGATGGAGCCTTAGGGCATAGCTATGAAACTGAGAAAAAGGGAAAAAACCCTTCTCTATAGGAAATAGTGTTCCAGGATCATCAATGGTATTTCAACATTAAGGGGAAATGCTGTTGAGTGTTCAGTAAAATTCCTTGCAATGAGAAAAGCTTAATGCTCTTGCTGGATAATATTTGTGTGTTGTGCCTTGAGAAGGTGGGTTGAATCAGCCCAATAGATATGCACCTGGAAGACAACACTACTGCAAAGGACAGATTGATGAGCTTCTCTTGCATACACCCTGCTCTTAATTGTTTTTCAGGTTTGTCCCTGCCATGGTCCCTGGAACCAGCAAGGGACAATATAGGGAAAACGTGCTGAAAACCTAATACCTAGTACATATATAATGAACAGAAGCATTTAAAATAGTAAACAGCAGCTCTCTACTGATAAAATCATAGACTGCCAAAATAGAAAGGTAAAACAGTGGGAATATGAACCGAAGAACCAGGTCTTGTAAGGCTGTTGTCCCCAAAAGCTGCCAGCTGTTCTAAAATGGACTTGACTCTTTACTATGTATCATACCAACTACATAGAACTTAGCGTATGTCTGCTAATTTAAGAATTATTTCTGCAGCATCCACAGTAAGCTTGTTGGGTGTAATATGTTAGTCTTTTTTTTTAATTTTTATTGTAATATTGAGGTTGTATAGGAACCATCCGTATTGATCCTGACCGAGAGACCACTGCACGTTCCGCAGTGAATGATGCACATAGTAGTTAAGCTGGGCAGGCGCAGGGCTGTGCTGTGGTGCACAACCCCTTCGGCCGCAGGGGAACGTCAACCAGCCCCTTGTAGCAGAGGAGCCTACGGGCAGCTACCAGTGGGCAGCAGCCATTACACCAACTGCCTGGCTTTGCCTTTATCCAAAAGTGCAGCAAGGAGTTCTCATGAGAACATCCTTCAGGAATAGAGTTGCTTTTTTGGAAGGAAATTATATATTAGCTCGAAGGACCAAAATGGGGGAGCTTCCCTTCACAGACAGGATCTGCTCTGGTCTGCACAGCACGCCGTGGGAAAATCCACCCAGGCTCCATCTGATGCTTCACAAACACAGGGTGCCCAGCATCTGAAGGGGCATAAGATTTACTCACTGTCTATATTCCTCCTCTTATTCTGTCTTATCAAATCAGTTATCTTATTAAGTCATTTGGCCTTTCCAAAGAGAAAGAACCCTGCACCATCTCTCTGTCTCTCTCCCTGTCATGGCGGTGCAGAACACCACCTAACAAGTCATCTCACAAATAAACGAGAAAATAAATAAACAAATGACGTCATAAAGGTTAACGATGCTGTTCTTAACTGCCTTAAGCACTAAACTATGCAGAACAACTCTAGTGGCTACTAAACAAATCATCAGAGGTCAACAAACATCAGAGGTCATGGTGAATTCCAAGCTTTACCTTCTGACTTTTGCAGAGCAGGCTGTGTTTACCCCAAAATAGAAGACAATTTATATGGTACAATAACCATAAAATGGATGAAGGTTTTTCAGGGATATTGGAGGTTAGTGAGCATCAGGCTTTATTCTTAATGGAATATTTTTTTTATGAAGATCACAATTTCTACAGAAAATAATGACAGAATTCGGTATCAAAGATGTCAGGAATGAAGACCACATGGTTATTGTGAGAAATAACATTTAACCTTTCTCTTGTGGCTGATGGAGGCCAATGCAGTATTTTATTATCAACATTGGCAGGTGATTTATTACCACTGTTTCTACTCCAGTAAAACCACATTAGGCTGTGCTTGATGTATCATTTGTTATCTTCAAAATCCCTATACACTTTCTGCATGCATAATCTCTTTCTTGTAACACACTTCAACAGAAAATTGTAAATATTTAAGTCATTATTCCAGATTCATTAAAAGCTTAGGGACTGAAATACAGTAGCTAGATAGATTGTGCCAGACAATATTTGATGCCAGCATAAAGCTTAAGTTTTGCAAAGAGTGATGTAATACATCTGAAACATCAGCCATGCGTAATAGTGCATTAAGGTAGATTCAGGAGTGACAGAAAATAAATCATTAATAGACTTCAAAGGAGAACAGAACTTTATAGAATAAATTCAGGTCAGCTATCACAATGCCATTTGCTTGTGTAACAGTAAACTTTAGATCAAGAAGTCTATGAAATAACTTTTCAGATACAACTATAATAGGATTTGTGCCTGGAGTCCTTGGAGCACAACAGGATTAATGGCAAAACTTCCATTAACTTCAATAGAGCCAAGTATTTATGTTGTATTTGATAGTCTAATGTTGTTACTCAGGCATTAATGGAAAAACAAAGTTGTCCATCTAACTTTTCTATCCTGTTCTGGTGATTACCGTAATACTCTTCATAAACTCACTCAAAACAATTCCTAATTTTATAATAAAATAAAAAATAATTACAGGAGGATATCAGGAACAGAGCGTGAATACTGCTGGTTGCTAGAGACACACCTTTTTTGGACATTCAGCATTTGGCCTGTTAGGTACAAAAGGATAAAACAAGAATTCTGGCAATTTTTGCATCACTATTTCTACTCGATTTGACTTTAACCAAATTGCATCATTACATTTCCCTGCATTTCTGAGGTGAGGAGGTGCGACAAACATTTTAATCAGTACAAGGAGAAGCGTATAGAAAACTTGTTTTTATTTTTGCAACTTTGTTGCAAGACCTTTGCTTTTAGCAGCTTAATGTAAAATATACAGTAAATTATGGGGTTTTTTTTCTGATTAGAAAAAGTGGGGGGTTTTTATGAAGTTTTGTCTGTTTCACAGCTGAATTGTAAACCCATCTGACCACACTTGACTTCAGTGAAAGCTCAGATCAGAATCAGCACTGACACCCACTCTCACTTAGGAAATGAAATGGATATTAGTAATGATAAAATATGCATATTTATCTGAACAGCTACTTGTAGGATTTGTATAGATCTCAGACTGAAAATTCAGTCACATTACCCTTACATATATTGCATTAAATATCATGGCAATTCAAAGCCAACTTCCTTTTCTTAGGAGGAAGTTCATGAGTCAAAACAAGGGAACAAAAAAGAAAATCAACATCTTTTAATCAAAGACTGTTCTTATCTTGTCTAAATTTTGTTGTTGGATATGCAATGGAAAAGGCCAGGCTCTCCAAATGAAAATGTAGTAAGTTCTATATTATCACAATTCAGATCTCATAGAGCTTTCTTATTTCTCTAGATCTTCCGGATGAATTCTTTTCCATATCTGTGGGAAGAAGTGCATCCATGCAGAATCACTAGAGAATCTGAATATTAAAAGTATCTTGTGTCTCTTGCTCTGAAGAGAAGTGTGATGCAAAAGGTTGAGACCCAGGTGCAGAATACAGGAGAACCTTTTAACCTGTGGGACAAAAACCCGGTAGGAAGCATCTGAAGAACCAAAGTCCTGATAGTGATGAAGATCTGCATTGCCGATGATAATATTGCCTCACCAAATATTTTATCTGATTGAATCCTTATAAAAGCCATCACATTTATGTGGAGATTTTTCATCTGGTTTCTTAAGGAAGTAAGGTTTATACAAATGCTCTGTCTCTTCTCTGCCCAATAACTTTTCAATCTGTTGGACAATTTCCTCTTAACTTGAGAGATGGAAGCAGATTAGTCCTTCCACCAAGGAAAATTTGCAGCATGTTACCCACACATTTTCCTGAATGTCAGCAGTGTGAGGTCAGGTACATTATTAAAACTATACATGGAAGAGAGAGATTAGGAATACCTCACTGAACAGAGTTCATCTCTTATTAGATATGGGGTAACCCAACCATGAGACACAAAGCAAAACCCATCTTCTAAAAATTTCATTGCTCAGTCAACTACTTGCCTAGTCATATCTATCCTAGGAAAGTCAAATGAAGTATTTCTTAGTTTTGCTTGAAAATGTGCAATCTATCATCTTGAGACTTAAGCTTTTTGTCACTACAGTTAAGAAAGAGGAACTTTTTTTTTTAAAAAAGCACTCAGGAACTGAAGTTCATAGAGTTAATCAAAACAAACAAAATCCAATGAATATTGTATAGTCTAAGTAATAATTCCTTCAGCTTTTCATTTTGAAGTGTTTTATCTCTTCTGATAACAAAAATTCATTAGCTGCCTCATTGACATAAAGTCTCCCTTGATAATCATGACATATTTTGTTGTATGTAAAACCAACAATTAATATATTTTTTAATGTCAACCAAAAATTTTCATTAGAATTCCATGGTTATGAAAAAAAAAATTAATAGAGACATTCCTCTTTTAATTTTCACATATTAAAAAAAAATTAATTTTATTTTATTAGAAAAATATTTAGGGGCCAGAAGAAGGTGTCCTGATGATAAGGAATTAATTTTGTTTGCAGTCTTTCTTGGTTTGTCTTCTTTTCAAAGGCTGTTAAGGATATACATTGTTGAATAACAAGAAAACTTTGAAACAGAATAGTCTCTTTTACCCTTGTCTAACAGTTTCTTCTGTTTGGAACAATTCATACTACACCACACGCATGTACTATGCTTTGCTTTGAAGTCTCATTAGATATGTATGAGTTCGTAGTTTAGCAAACTGTTGAAATATCTTTTTCAAAAGCTCTGCTTGGCAGTGTGATATTTGACTAAACAAGTCAATTAAACTGAAGAAGATAAATTACATTTCAAAAGAAAGGTACCATTAGATAACTACCGCATATTCCTAGCAATTCATTAGAGTGCTCCGGAGTTTATCTTTTCCAATTTAGTATGCAAGGAAAATGTGATACTAATGAAAACAACACAGATTATTTATTCACTTAATCAGTTTCAAACTTTTGAGTGACAAGTTTACTTAAGTTAATTGAACGTATAACTTTGTCAAATCCAAGCCTACCGCAAGCCCAGACAAATCCTACCATTCTGTAATGCGGCACACAAAGAAGCGCTGCCATGTACAGTACTGGTTCTAAGGAAGACTTTTCTCATGACAATGAGAGACAAGCTACTTCATTATTAAAAAACAGATCATCACCATATCCTCCTGCCTGTCCTACTGTATTGAAAGATAAGTATTACAGTAAACAGAAAATATATGCAGTCACATTTTGAAATTCAGAAGAAAATAGACTCAATCTCAAAAAATACAGCTTCCATTTCTTAACATTAACTTACTGCTGCATGGAAAGAGTTTTATTTCAACTTCAATTGTTTTTAACTGTTTTAAATCATGGGTGTGTATCTGAAGTAAAACAAATCAGTCATATGCAAGTATCTTGAAACAACCCGACCCTCTTGTTTGGGAGAAAAAATAGCCAAATTATCTGCAAATGAATTCCGCAACTGAAAAATTTATTGACTTCCATTTAATATGAAGTGAAAAAAGGAGAAAGCAAATAGGTGTAGAGTTCAGTTCAGCCATTGTGTGGGTGTCTGTACATGTCAGTAACTTCTGACCACCTCACTTGTTATCTATCAAGAACAAAAACGGGGGGAAAAAATGAATACAGAGGAAAGTCTTGTTCATTTTGTCCAGTATAAAGATTTTACTTCAGGGATTCATAACCATTTCTCATGTGTTCTTGGTGGTCTGTGTATCTCCTGTGTTTCAGCTATAAAACACTACAGCTGAGTGTTTGTGACCCTAGCTATCCTTGAATTATTCTTCACATCTGCATTTTTTTTCTACAGTTTTGAATACTTCAGTGTTTTTAAAGCTGTTAATTTTATTTTATTGTCTGTAGTTGTAAATTCTAGCATTTCTGTAGATTTCATCAGCAGCGATGCTGCTGGAGAGATCTGTGTAAATGTCACCCTTAGGTGGTGACCCTTGCAGGATCAGGGTTATAGTTTACAGTTCAAGCTTTATAGGGAGGACTGATTATGTCTGATATAATTCCATAATAATTTTATCAAGTTCAGTAACACAATCATGCATTGAATTTGTTGTCTGTGGCCACATTAAAATACAGAAAATTATTTTTCAGAGAAATAAGAATTTCAGCTTTCCCAACAGCATGCAATACTTTACAAGGATGCACTGTCTGTCACGCAGTTCATATTTAGCTGCATGGCATGAGTTCTGCTTAAACAGAATACAAATGGAAGAGAACTGGGACTTGGCTTAGCCACATAAATAGATTGTATTGCTGCCTTTGAATAATTCAGATCAGCTCTATGAATTAAAAACAAAAACAAACCCCCCCAAAACTCAACAACAACAACAACGACGACGACAAAAACCAGCAAGGGAGAGAAAAGACAATGATTTTACAGGTTGTTATTTCATGTTGGATATCTAGTACTAGAACTGAGATTATCAGATTACTTGGTCTCTCATTATGAGAACAAATATTCACAGTGCATAGGGATTGCTGTCTACATAGACTGCAAGTAATGATAGCTACTGCAGTGATTCACAGCAGTCTGCTTTCAATATAAAATTTGGAAAGCAGATAATCACTTGGTTGGGAATCCCCTTTGCTGATGAATATGCTGCTTAGTTCACTTCCCTGCTGAGTTATTATTAGATGGCACATTGTTATCAAATTGCAGGAACTATCTATCATTGTCATATGAATCATGAATCAGTAAAATTCTCCTTTTACTCTTATCCTCCCAAACAAAAAGGAAATACTGACTGTCAAAGTGCAGTGTTTCTGAGTTCCTGCTGTGCGCAATTTCCCCCTCTATTAGGTAGGGACAGTAGGAAACAATAACACATAAATGAGAGGAAGACTATATTGGGGAACAACAGAAATAGGCTGATGTCTACCTGAACCACCTGCCTATCCCAGTTACCTCTGCATATTGAGCAGTAAGACAGACCTTTTGGTGCAAGAACCATGCAAAACTATGATGGGAATTATTTCATTTGCAGTGAGCAATGCAGCATTGTAAGTGCAAGATACACCATTAGTATCAGCTGACCAAATGTTCTTCCTTCTCTCTTGCTAGTCAAATATGCACCTATGTATCAGCCACAGAAATGCTGCAAGATGGTATCTGCACAATGACATACGATATTTCCGTAAACTGTCTTCCTCTTCTCATAAAGTACAGTGATATTTGCATACCACTTTTTTTCACATTTACCTTCCATAACAGATTCAATTTTACAGTTCATGAAACTTAAAAAAAGAATTTTAATATGGCAAAAATAGACCCTCATTGTGTCAGAGGGACAAAAATTAGAAAAAGGTATTTTGTTGATTATAATGAAAGTAATACGAAAGAATTCAAAGTTATAGTTCAAATTCTTTTTGCCAAACTTAGTCTTACTTATTCCTGCTTTGGGATAGTTAAAATTGAAACCTTTTGCAATAATTTAAGGTTACCATGTTTGGGATGATTAACAGGCTGGAGAACCTGCCCTAAGAGAGAAGACTGAAGGAGTGAGGTCTTTTCTCCCTGGAGAAAAGAAGGCTCGGGGGCACCTTATCACACAATTCCAGTACTTAAAGGGCAGCTACAAAGAGGATGGAGATTATCTCGTCACAAAGAGCCACATGGAGAACACAAGGGGCAACAAGCTGGCAGAGGTTTCATCTTGATATAAGAAAGACATTTTTTACAGTGAGAGCAATCATTCACTGGAACAACCTCTCCAGGGACATGGTAGAGTCTCCATCACTGGAGGTTTTCAAGATGCGACTGGACAGGGTGCTACATAATCTCATCTAGGCTTCCTTTCCCATGAAAGGTTCAACCAGATGATCTTTCAAGGTGCCTTCCAACCTGGGCTATTCTATGATTCTATGAGATAACATTTATCTATGTTCCAAGCTGTACTGGATGCTAACTTGGATAATATCTAACCAAGAGGCAAGACTCCATTCTGCTAAACACAGGCTTGATCACTTTATGCGCACACAGTTGGGCAGATTTTAGGGGTGGTACAAAATACACTAAGTCTGTTTATGGTTTTTGCGTCATAAAAATATCAGAACACATCCACTAGTTCGGACCAAGGGTCTATTCCTATATCCTTCCCGAACATTACCCAAAAGAAAATGTCTAGGAAAGAGTAAGAAGGAAGCAAGAATATATGATACCTCCCCTCTAATATTCTCCTAACCTCTGATCGTCTTCATCTCTAGGAATCTGATGATCCTATTTTTGTTTTTTCCATTTAGAAACCCTTTTCTAAGTGACTGCCCATTCTCCTCCTGAAGCCATACACACTTTTTGCATCTACATCTGCTTTGGCAAGGAGTACCAGAAGTCTGTGATCTGCTGCTCGAAGGACAGAACTCCCTTTGTTCATCGTGAAGCTGCCTGCTCTCAGCTTCCTGAGAATGGAGGTCTCAAATGCCAAAGGTGTTGAGAAATCCCATGTTTTCACTTCTACATGGGAAAATAATTTAGTACAAAGTGACCCATTTATGCCTTCTGTCTCTCTCTTCCTTCTGCTAATCCTCTTTCAATTTCATACCTCAAATGAAAACTCTGAGTATGGTGGGGTTTTTTGGGTTTTGTTGGTTTTTTTTTAAATCCCTCTTATAGGACTGAATGGTTTTTAACTCTTACTAGAAAGATTGCTGGCATACACTTGTAGATATGTATCTGTATTTCACTCATTCAAAAGTAATATTGACTTTAAAAACCTAGTAATAATCAGTCATGTATTTGAATTGCTTTGGAAAAAATGATAATTTTCCTACCTTTAAAGTGATGCAAAATATTATATGAATCTCCCGCCAAACCATATTTTTTTATATCAGCCTGGGTCAGCAAAAACCAGACATCTCTCAGCATTTTTTTCAGAGCTTTAAAAGTTAAACAAAAGAATTGTCTTAAGTACAATATAATTAACAGATAATAAAATGGATTTTTGGTGATGAGATTTGGAACAGTTGCACAGGTAACTTTTTGTAGATTTTTTTTGTTTTTAACAAAACCATACATATGTTGATAAATGTATGTGAATGTCAAATTGCTGTTTTTGTAAGAATCACTATTTTTTCCATGTGCTTGAATTGCATCAGTCAACATCTGCTTTCTACTCTATCACACCGGAGACTGGCTCCAACTCATAACTCTCATACACCTTTACTTAAATATATTCTCAGTGTCTATGCGTCCTTTTAAAATTTACCCAGGTAATGCATAGAAAAACTTCTGTCTTTCACTAGCAACAGTTAATATCTCATCTATCTGTCACCCATGCAAAATAAAAAGAGGACTTTGAAATTCTCTGCAACTGCTGCAGCATTTGCTTTCTTGTCCTTAAATTTTCTAATACTGATGTTTGTATAGCTGGGCTTATGATGAATAGCTGACATGAACATATAAAAATATGGATTAAAAAAACTTTAGCATGTGACAGCCTTATATGCTTTGAAGATTTTACTGAAAATATCTTGGTCTACCTTAAATTGGCTTATGGCTCTGCCAACACAGTTGGAGTGTTGTGCCCAGGCAAACTGGGTGCTGATAAAAGCACATGATGCACAGATATAAGCCTCGTTGTGTGGGCTCATTTTCTTTAAAAAGGTGGTAAGTTACCTTTATAGAACTCTTATGATAGCAGAACAGAATGTTACAGCAGCCACACTTTTTATCTGCTGATTAGTTTCGTAGTATACTTTCTCATTTCTTAGTCATTTAAGAGTTGCACATGTAAGTTATGAGTCAGACATCATTAAGTATAAAGTATTTTATGACCATGTGTAAATATATGAATAATGAACATATGATGTTACTATGATTTATCAAATTATGATTAAATATTAAACTTTTATAGCTTCATCCTCTACACAGCATAAATTGTACATCACATTCTATGTATGTTACACTATAATTTCAGGTAAGAAATATTATGAAGTGGGTAATTTTGCTATTGAAAAATTGTCAGCAGAACTAATCAAAGTATCCCAAGACATTACAGAATAACTTGATTCCTTTTTTTAAAAAAATGGTTATTATAATAAAACTTGTTCCCCAGATAGAAAGACAAGTTAAACATGATCTGTGTGTTCTTAATCTTGAACTACCTACCATTTCTATTCAATACCTATATATTCAAAAAGCTGTGACTAGCTCGTCCCAACACTTAGAAACCTGGTGGAATTGTTAATCTTCAGAGGAGGCAGAACTGTTTCATATACAATCTAGACATCTCTTCCTGGACTTACAGTTTGGAATATGCATACCTTCTTTGAGGATGCTTAACTTAGGAAAGGTAATCTGGAAGGTATGATTTCTGATCCCCCTTTTGATTTAACAGCTAGCTACACTCTGGCAGAGAAAAGTGTGGAATTACTGTGTAAAGATAAATTGTCTTGGATTCAATCAAGACCTAGGCTCAGCTTCAGGCTGGTTTAAATTTTGTCCATGTTTCACGGAAAGGAAGAGGATAGCATAGAGTTTGATGGGCACATGCACAATATTTGTTGTCTGTGAGAAAGAGTAAAATAGTTTGTGGAGAGAATGAAGAATGGAGGACAGTCTGCTAATAAGCATTTACATGTCCCAAATTTCCCTGCCAAAACTACATATGCTCTAGACGCTTTGAATGACCATGTTTGCTTCTAATTGTCTGATGATGGCAGAAAATATAATATATGGCTCATGCTGAGTATGATTAGAGACATAGATACATATGTCTCTTGTTATGGGTTTCCTATGTGACTTCACAGTACATTGGCACACTGCAATACAAGAATATTTACAGTTGTTCAATTATAAGAAAATACAGTGTTATGGGTTATTTCAGTATTGATGTTGGCTGTGAAGAAAATTAGGAAAATTACTAAATCCTGATTCATAAAGCATCAAAGTTCAGATTCACGTTCTGTAGACTATGGAAACAAATCAATATCAGATAATTTTTCCAGTTATTTCTGTAAGTGCTCTCATTAATAATTAAACGGCTAAGAAAAGAATAAATCTGTTTCTCATGAAAGCTTATTACCATTAAATAAATAATATATGATCCACTGAAATTTTTTTACTTGTATTTTTGCTTACATTTATACATCTGTTATCAAGGTAGAAAAACAAAACAGAACCACATGGCAACTGAAGGTCCTCAGAGAAACACAGAAAGTCCATGGATATTGACAGCGCTGAGGTGCTTTAAGTTTTAGAAACTGATTGTGTGGAAGAAAAGAGAGGTAGTACACCATGGGACATTGGAAAGATGAGATTACTAGATATTTAAGGAAAAGGAAATCATTTGGAGATAAGCATGTTTGGCATTCTCCAAAAGGCCAGCTGTACTTTTACTTTTTTTCAGAACAGGAGTATTGTTTGCATTTTACAGGTCTGTGGCATTTTACAGATTATGCAACAGGTATGTTAAGTTATTGCTACAATAATATGTCTAGCAGTTGAAAGAATTTCATCTGGGAGGCTTGGGGAGTAAAACCAACACTGCCGAGAATAAAACATTACTAAATTCTTGAAGTTCTTTTTAAGAGTCCTGTCTTAGAGAGGGAAATCAACCTGAATATTTCTTTCCAATGGAACAGGATGGCAATCCCAGACAAGTCACTGAAAGCTCAATTTCTTTGCAAAAAGAAATACCAACCCAGGCCTTCAACCAGCGACTGGATTCACTGACATTTCCATTCTCCCCTGAGTTCCATAGGCCTGAGCATCAAACAACTGGCTGTTCCTACTTGGTTTGGAGGAAACAAAATCTCAGCATGTGCTTTTTGTTCTGTTTTCTGTCCTCATCTATTTTCATCCTGTATGCTTCTCCCTGAACAAAACACTTCTTTAAATTTTGAGATTGCTTTTCTAACTCTTGGTAGGCTTTTTATACAGGAAAAGATTGGGATATCCTACTTCTAAAACACTGTATGCTATTTGGAGTCAAACTTCTGACAATTTTGGAAACAATCAGCAAGTAACTAGCCTATATTTTCCACTTGTCAGATACAGTCTTAGGAAAATTAATGATGAGATTTAATTGTGCAATACCAATTATTTCTGTATCAATTTGCTGAAATAAACCTGGAGTCTTAATGCTTCCATGTGCAGTAGCTAATAAGTATGGTATCCTGAATTTACCTGGTGGGTAGGCAGCTCCTTAAAAGGAGATAGACTGATAATTATGTCAATGTCATTCTTTCATCTCTCAGAAGCCTTCTGAAAAGAAAAGTCTAATTAGGATGACAAATAAGGAAAGGCCATAATGGAAAGATGCCCTTATGCAGAGGTAATTGTTGATAAGGATGCTGAAAGCGATTGAGTTCATACGAAAAGATAATTCTCATTAGCAAGTAAAGAAAAGGTCTCATTATTTCCATTCCAATAGAGCCCTGACAAAACAGGTAAATAAACAATAGAAAATACACCAGAAATGCCAGACTGTCCACAGATTTTTATATATCTTATTACTACTTTATTTTACAGTAATTAAAAACATGATCTAAGAGTATTAAAGATTGTATTGAAGGACCTTAATGTCAGTACAATTCTGGTCTTACTTGGTGGTGGTGGGTTTTTTTGCTGCTGCACTGAAGTCCTGCTAATGGACAGAGGGGCTCGAAACTTGCTAATTGAGGGGATTACAAGTTTACAGTTAATTCTCCAACCTCAAAATGACTGCCGTTATGTCACTGATGATAGTGAGTTTGTGCAATAAGCAGTTTTCTAAAAGTCACTTTCCAATCCTTAGTCAGACTGAAGCTTGTGTTTTTAACTGTTTGACCTTAAGCCCACAGGAAAAAGTTCACAATACTCAGTAATCTATTGCAAATAATTTGGGCGCTCAACAGACTGTTGTGTGTGCTGTAGATCTCCCTGCGGAGCAATGTTGAAGAACATGGCTATAATTCATTGCAAGTATTGATTACAATTGACTCATTAAGAAGGAAATAAATTCCTCTGAAGTATAGAAATTCAAAAGTGGGAAACAAAAGCAACTGGAGATAGTGTTTTTGTATTCATGGAACACTTTTAATAACAGGTTCTGAAGAAAGAAACTAAAATATGTTGCACTAGAAAAAGACATGCTTATTCTTAATGCCCATGATTCCTCTACTGCTGGCATCTGTCCCTTTACTACACATTCTGCATTCCTTTTTAGTTAACAGAATTATAATATTTTGTACTCTGTAGTACTATTTGTACTCTGTAGTACTATTTAAACATATTTACAGTGCTATGAATGCCTTTCTCCTTTAAAAATCCTCATCAACCCTTAGCAGTAAATATTTCTCATTCTGTTTTTTACCCACAACATGAAACGCAACACTTCAGGAATATTTGCGATGTTTAAATTAAGCCATTCAGCAATCCCCCACTCCGTACTTTATATTCCATGTAAACGTATGATGTAATGAAGTGAAATGTCATTACAACACCCTTCACTTAGTTGTAAGCTATTATTTGGAATGATTGTAAAATGGAGAAGGGGAGAAAGAAATTTCTAGCAAGAAATAACATGAACTTTTTCTTTTCAAGACATATAATTTCTAAAATGTTCTACTTCCATGTTTTGAGAACTTTGATTCTACTATCTTTATGTTTCTATGTGGAAACACTTCATTTTGTGTATATGCATAGTAAAGAATCAAAGCTCTTTAAGGTAAAATACATAATTAAACTATAAAATAAAAAAAAAATATTTTGTTGTACCCTTAATTTTAATGAAAGCTTGTTTCTAAGGGGAAAAAAAACAACGGGGGTTTCCAAGTTAACTTTGCAGCCTTTTTGTTAAGTCTTTCTAAAGAAAAAATCATCCTGTTCCTTACCATCTTATAATTGACATGCTTATCGGTGTTTTCTGCAGTTGAATTGCCTCCAGTTCAATTAATTAACCTATGCTGGTTCTGCCAGAAGTCATCTAGGCTGTGGAGGGGTGCACAGAGGTTGTTCATTCATATCTACCTGTGATCCTAAGGCCTAGTAGTCTTTACAAAGAAATGGAAAGAACTAATTCTCTGGTTTTTAAACCTGCTAGTGGACATACAGTTTTGGTCCCCGTGTGACTGACTGCTAAATGCTTCTAGATAACTATTAGAAAATACTGAATAGATAGGGTGGGGAGATGGGACGATATACAGTAATGCAAAACCAGTTTTGTTTTGGGTAAGCAGAAAGAATTAGAGATTTTATCCACCACCATTAGTCTGTAAAAGCTTCAGATATCTCCACAGTCACCCAGCAGTCACCTGAGAGACAGCTCTTTACCCTTAGGAAGCCCTTTCCTAGGGTGTGTAGAAAAACAGTTGGAAGGAATTCCAAGAAAGTGGGTGCCTGGAAAGAGAATTAACGTTAGACATCCATCCTATGCAGTAAGTTCGGAATTTTAGACTTATCACATTTTATTTCTTCCAATCAAATTAAGTTGATCACTCTCATGGCAGAATGAATGATACTCACCTGTAATACAAATGCAATCTGTATTTATAGTATTTAACTTCATCCCACTTTTCTTACTCAGTTTCTCTAGGTTTTTTATTTGACATTTTCATTCTCTTCTGTCAAGGCAAGGCCTTCCAGCTTTGTGTCATTAGTAAATTTCATTTACGCCATCCTTCTTCTTGTGTGCCAAGATAACTAATTAAATGACTTAAGATTTATTCCAGTAACATTCCTGCAGCCTGATACTCTCCCCTTTCAACACAACCAGTCGCTGTGTCTGATTCATCCAGTTCCTTACAACCTTACAATTAATATGCCAATCAGTGTTTTCTCCACTTCAGTTAATTTCTCCTTTGTGGCTATTAAACATTTCTGGGTTACACCTGCAGAACACTGAAGAACCGTGCAGGGAAGTGCAGAGCTTTAGCAGCATCTGCTTTTCCCTAGTCATACATGACTGAATAATTTGCATCCACTCTGTTTTTCTTCATGAGGAATGGACTTTCAGGAAAACACAGGACAAGTCCACGTCTATGTAATGTTACATGGGCAACTCTCGTGCACACAGTTATGTTTAATTTCCACAATTTGTTTGCTTGTTTGTTTGTTTTTCAAATAGCATCAAATCTAACTGCCATGGGAGTAATGGACTTCTGTATGCTGAAATTATTCTTTTGGAACAAAATAAACCAAAATAACCCTTGGAGGACCAATCCATACTTTGTGACAGAACTTTTAGGTCAAAGAGAAATGTATAAAAGGCTTATCCAGAAGAAAGCATCTATACCAGTCTCATATCTTTGAGAAGCTATCTCCAGCAACTGCTGCAAAAGGGCACTGGAGTGATTCTGTATTGTCATCCATCTTATGTTTCCATTTACATCTTTGCAAATATTTAAACGCTATAATTTTCCTGAAGACTGGCTTGCGTATTCACTTTGCAATATTGTAAGCAACAAGGATAACTACTCAAGCAGCCCTGCTAACAGAAGTAGATCATATTTCCGTCAACCCTTACACCCTTGTCTTACTAGTTTATCCAAAACAAACTTGATCAGCTTTCTATAGTGCGGCACTGTAAGCAGTTACGTTTGTCTTAGGGGATGGCCACTATAAGCATAAGCCTAAGGAGGACACAGGAGTAGAAGTATGTAGCAGCCACTTTCAGCAATTACTGTGTCTTACGCTTGCAAAATGTGTGCAACTCAAGGGGTACGGGTCCAAGGCAGCGAGGAGCATCCAAGGTGTGGCTGCCATACTGCTGTTACACAAGGCCTTACAGTCCTTCCTTACTTTTTGCTGGTACCACTATGCTTGATATATGACAACAAGTATTTTTTTAGAGTTAGTTTCAAACTGAACAGGCTCATTTTGTGGCTAGTGTTGATGAAAAAATTATGAAGTGGAGGGAGAAAAACAGGGAGAAATTGCATTATACTGTGGCTGACAAGGTAGCTTGGATTCTGCAGCTTAGTCTCTGAAAGTCTTTATCTTGGGGTTTTGGAGTTGCTATAAAATAGTTGACGTTAAAAAGTTCCTAACCTTCAATCAATAAGACTACAACCTGTGTTTATACCTGCTGATGGTTTCCCTTTACATATTTGTTGTAGGTTAGGATGAATTGCTTGGGACAACTGCTAGCACAATGAAGTAGTAGAGCTGAGTTCACAGCTGTGTTTTTCTAACAACAGTGTAATTCCATTTACTTCAGGTACATTTGCAATACAGTCAACTCAAACATTTAAGATATTTGCCTGAAATTTCACTGCAAATATTTAACTTCTTTTATTTTAAATTCTTAAGACCTTCTGAAGTCATGAAAATCAGAGAATCTGTGTCTGAATAAAATGCAATACAACAGCAACAAATCTTGTGCAAGTCAGAAATACTGCAACAAAACATTTCTTTCTTGAAAAGATGGCTTTTCTCAAATTTAGAACTGAGGCCTCTTAGAGATGCTAAATGTAAATATGGCATAATAGTTACCTGAGACACAAGAGATTTTTATTTATTTTCCTCTTCCAGAGCTTTATAAAAATAACAGATTTATAGAAACCTAGTTCAGAATCATCAAAAGACTACTGTTATAATGTGATGCCATACAATGCTAACAGAAAGATTTACCCTGAATCTCCTTAAGATAAATATATTTGGAATGGAGAACAACATCTTCTACCTTAGCTCAGCAGTTATGGTTTTCATCCCAGATACGCCAACAGCCTAAACATGTCGCAATTTTATAGTCAGTGCATTAACTATTTTCATTTTTACTTTGGAGATAGGTGTTAGTAGGCTTACACAGTGTTCAACTTACAATCCTGCTGACTTGACATTTAGCTACAAACCGAGAACTGGGCTCGTGATCATCTTATTGCATTATTACTGCAATGTTAGACTTCCGTTATATCACCATAACTCTAGCCAAACATTTAATATCTTATTTTGGATGTATTAGGAACTGTTTGTTTTCATTGTTTTCCTTCATTAAACATACCAAGCCAAATTACCTATGTCTTCAATTATTTTCAGCAACTTTCAAGAAGACTGCCTAAAAGCCCACACTGGTCATCCTTAGCTCATTCATCAAATTTCATCATTCTCGGACAAGCAATACAGGTAATCACTCAATTTTGTCCAGTGAAGTTCCAAAAGTCAATGGACTTCATGCATTTAAGGTATTTATCTATAAAACTTCAGATAGTATTTTCTCTTTATCTACAGGTTTTTACTGAACAACTTCCTGCTGCTCCGTGATAGTGTCAGTTTTTTCATTCTTACTTCAATAAAAGATCTTTTAGTTAACTTCTAAATTAAGTAAAATCTGTGGAATGCATTGTAAGCTACATAGAAGAGTTGAAGACATGGGGTGGCAAAAAGAATGCTGTGGCCTCCCTGGACAGAGATAGATGATCGATGGTAGCGGCAGCAGAAACATTTGCCTTTTACATAGTAGACTTTGGACTAGAAGTGCAAGCTGCACAAACTTGCTGAGCCTAGTGAATAGGGACAAATTATTAATATAAGGAATAAGACTCCCTTCTTCCCCCCCCATTGCATTTTTTTTTGTGACATTTTATCCAAGTCTGTCTAATGTGAAAATTGTAGAGAGTGGAACAGGAATTTAACCTCTTTCAGTTTTGACTAATCCTACCAGTAGACTTTAGAGGCATACTTCTGTTGCTCTCTGTTCATAAACCTTTGCACCACTTCATCATAGTGTGCTCCCCTCTCCAATCTCCCACTCTGCCAGCACAATCTGGTGATTAGGATGCTCTTCTCTCTCCTTAAACTAGTGATTCTGAAGAAACTTAGGCAAAAGTTAGATGCACAGATCAGTTCAGGTTCTCCTGCATATGCATGCATGTCCAAGCCACCTAGAGAAGCAGAGAGTGACTTGGTTAAATACTGATCTCCAGATTACTCTGCTGGATCTATACATTGTTTACAGTCTGCATCTTACTCAAACAACCACATAAGGTATAAGATCAAGACTAAACAAGAAAGCGAGACTCCTACTCAGTTCTTCCTAACCTACACAGGACTTTCTTGACAAATCAGAAGTGCGGTAGATACTTTAGTCCCTTCACAAAGTGCAACCAGGACTTTCGACTTCAGTACTGTATTTTCAAGAAGGAAGAAGAAAAGATATTGTATTAAAATACTTTAAAACAGTGACCTGGAAAACTGGAGAAAATGGGACAGATGAGCTCAATTTCTTTTTTTCTTATTTTTGGTTGCAAAATTTTTATCTACTTGGGACATTCTCCTCTGCCAGATGAGATGTTCAGAGCACCCGGCAGGATATCCCCAGTGTAACTATTGTAAAGACTTCACATAAACAGTAGCTGATCCTGAACTGAAATCTGTCAAAAATTCATTGGGTTCATTCATTTAATTTTTTAAAGTTTTTTGAATGATGAGTATTTAGATTTTTTTTCAAATTTTTTGAACTCGTCTGTTTTATTTTAACTCAATATCTATTCCTGACAATTATTAACTTTGAAGAATCCACTGAAACAAAACAAAAAGAACTCCACAATCCAATTTTTTTTTTCATTAAGAGAAGCCATTTAATAACCATACTTTAGAGTTACTAGATTTTTTTATTTTTATACCGTAGACCTTCAGATTTCATAAAAGCTCACTCCAGGATATAAAAGTATCAGTTCAGCACATATCTTCCTTTCCTACTCTGAAGTCTGAACTCTGAACTCTTGCCTGTTTTTAACTTACAGAAATGAAGACCCAAAAAAGATGGTTTGATGGCAGGCGAGGAGGGAGGGTGGAAATCAAGTCACCTTATTCCCACAAGTGCATCTTTTTTTAACTTTGTGGGAAAAGTAAAAAACATAGGGTCATGTGGTTAGACTTTAAAAAAAGAAAAAAAAAGTTGTTTAAGCCCCAGTGCATGTAATTAAAGTTCATTATAGGTGAAACCGTAGATGAACACAAGAACTGACAGGTAGTCTTGCACCAACCACCAGATCAGTACTTAGAAGAAAATGTGCAAAATAATGAGTACATTTTCCTGTACCTCTAGTTGAATGCTCAAAGCAAAGCTAAAGTCAATGCACCTTACAATTAATCACTACGAACATGTATCAAACGTACTAGTTTCTCTCCTGAAGGACAGTGCTGCTGTTCATGGAGACTGGTAGCATGAAATGGGTGTTCTCAGAGAAGTGACCCTGGAAGTTTGGATGTCAGTACACACACAATTTCTTGAAATGCATTTTGAAAACCTATGAAAATTACCTCTATCTTTGCAGTGTCTACATACACACATCTCAAGGCAGACCGCCTCCATAAAGTACCTTCCAGCCTACCCTCAGCAAGGCTTAAATCTTCTGGGAGAAAAAGGTCAACTGAACTCTAATGAACTATTTTAGACATAGTCCAGCAGATTAGTTTCCCTCCCACGCATTGTATTTTATCTTCAGCGATTATTTGGCAAGTTCATTTTCTAGGTAGGTTTCTTTGAGAGATGTTTTAGAAATTCTGTTCGTAGGGGAATTTGAGGACAGATTAATAGGCCTGCTTCTTATTTCTTCTGTTTTTCTAGACAAAAAGAGAAAGTCTAATTCACAGAGTGATAAGTATCAAAACGTGAAATTCTGCTTTTGTTATACAATTTTAAGAGCAAGACTTTTAATTTCCCAAGCTCTCTTGGACATTCATTAGACATTCCTATTGATTTCTTAAGTGAATGTAGAATCCTTGGCTTCATAACCCATGTAATAGCCTGAAGGACAAAGAGTTTCAAGGAATAAACTTTTAAAGTTTCACTGTAGGTATAATGCAATTGCAGACATTATAGACATTAGACATGCACATGATAGCTTTAATGCATATGGTGAAAATGGAAAAAAAAGTGGCTGTGATATGGAAAACATTGCAGATCCCAAACCAAAACTCATTTCCAGAGTTGGAATTTAGGCTTATGCTACTTTGTCTGCTTTCACATTGTCAACAGTTATCTTTGTTTACTTTGATGCAGCCACCAGTTTTCCATGCTAGCAATCAAATTTGCTTGAGACAGGGATAGCTTCATGAAGTAATGTTAGCAAAACGTAAGCTTATCAAGTATTTTAGACCTGAAAAGCCAGACAGAGATGCCTACCTGCATCTGGCTAACATTTAATACTAAAATTAACTCTGCTTTTCTGCGTACTTTGTAGAGAGTTGGTAATTTGGCTTTGTCGAATCCACTTCTGGACCAGGACTTTGAAAAATTCAATGTGGCAAGACTTTGTGTTGAAACAATTAGGATCTGGTTTTGAATCTGTATGATGGTCTTTCAACAACCAGAAAACCCACAATTTTCTCTGTTCCCTGTCTCTGCAGAATCAGAACTTTGAAATGCCCAATACTTGTTATTAGCGGTACCTCCAAAATCAAGGCCTAAGAAAAAACCTAGAGGACACACTGTCACAATTGTGTGAAAGACCACTTCAGGCCAAAGATCATTGCCAAAAATATGCCGTCTGTTTCTAAGTCAAATTCCCTGTGCTCAAACAGACATAAAAAAGGACCCACTGAAGTGATGAGTTCTATACAGCACACAGCTGAGAACTTGGAGAAATTGAATAGCACTGTGAAGTACAGAAGCAGCAACACAGGGGTTAAGCTGTAGCTGTAGTTGCAAGCTTCAGCGTACTTCAAGGTGAGCACATTTTTCCATGGTCAAACATATCAAGAGCTGCTCACTGGGAAAATAAATGAGGTAACACCTTGGTCTGAATTATAAGCATGGCTAATGACAATCCTGCAAAGGTCTCTTTCAGAGTTGTAATTAGCTCTGAACTCAACCGGAACATTGTGGCATCTCTCAGACAACGTTAAGAGATGCAGCCTCTAAACAGACTTCAGGCAAATGAAAAACAAGCACAATCTTATATATCAATGGGTTCACAAATGAATTCCAAATTTCAAGAGCTTGCAGCATAGCAATTGAAGTATTTTGAAGATTCTGTTATTTAACATTGTATTTTTACATAAGGAAAACATCTAATGCATTTAGGGTTTGTTTGTTTGTTTGTTTTTAAATCATAAAAATGAGATATATTTTACCTTTGTTGATCATCTTTGAGGAAAATAAGCTAAACTATATCACTTTCAAGAACACGACTTCTACCACACAGATTAAAACAGTCTGAATGTTACCTTGTTCTCTTTATAGTCTGCTTTATAGCTCCCCAAGTGATTTCATTACTACACACCACTGAACTATATCTGCATGTCATTACGTGTAGTTTAGCTTTCCAGTCTCTAGAGGTCTCTGCATATCGCATTTTAGCTCAGTGACATCTCTGCAGGAATTGCATTTTGAAGGTGAGAACTGAAGAACTGCATGAGAAAGGTCTGCTGGCACCAGGTCCGACTCTGACACTGCTATCATGAGAATTTAGTTCTCCTAGTAATTTATAGAAGCCAAAGAGAGGGAGAGAGATTTATACTGTAGCATTAACGAATGCCAGCATTGCACAAGTAGGAACATTTTACATTTTGTCTTTAGAATTCAGATAATCATAGCTCTTAATATCCAGCTAGAAATGGTTGAATTTAATGATGTACAAGGATGGTTGCTAACCCCAACTGCCAGAAATATTACCTTTTATGCTCTAAAATTGGCCACACATGGATTGGTTTCTTTTTTGTTGCCTTTCATGGTTGATGATTTTTTCCTCAAAAAAATTATTTCTGATTTAAATTATTATGATTTGGCTAACTGTAGAAGAATTTGTTTACAATAATTTGAATGTAGATGCAGTTTCTGGATACATCACATCTGCCTTTCACCTGTGCCTTTGCTCTCATCTCTAGGAGCCAGCTTTCTGGCTGTTGAGTATGTCTTTCCTGATTGACTCTGTAGTATTATTTATATCCATAATATATTGAAAATATCAAAAATGTCTTTTATATATATAAGGAATAGATTCTGAAAATAATAATGACAAAAAAACATCCAAGGCAGCTCAAAAGAAATTAGTTGCTTCCTTTACCCGAAAGGATCTTAGAGCCTCCTCAATACCTCACACTAACTTTACATTCAGGATCAACTCTTTGTCTATAGATAGATTAAAATAAATAAATAAATAAATAAATAAGATACCTGCAACTACTCATTTCTGATTTTCAACACCTTTTTCAGGCATTATGGTCTTCAGTAACCACTCCACATTATCAACGCAAGTAACTTGGCAGAACAGGTAGTTGCTAAGGCAGACAAATACAAAGAATAGCAGAGAATAGCAAAACCAACTTTGTTGCAGACACAGCTTCTGCAAAGATAAGAATGGAAGGTGGCATTTGATTTATTATTTTTCACGTAGGCTACCACAACCATTACAAAGATATGGAAAAATTAGGTGAGCCCACTCTTATATTGTAGCTTAAACAATTTTAATAGACTTATAAATAATGTATTTATGTTAAAGCAAGAGTAGTTCTCTGAGGTGCCTTGTCAACCCTATATTGCTGCTTGGACCCTAGTTCTACTCCTTACCAAGCTGCGTGCAGAACGAATTCTCTCAGTAAACTGTGTGTGCCTGTTCTCTTAGATTCCTCTTCGGTGCTAGGAGGCAAGAGAGGGCTAAAATAATGCATTGCAGAGGAGAGAAAGACACATCTTTCAGTAGCTGTAGTTTTCTGACACATAGCAATTCTTTACTCTGAGAATTAGTAATGTGCTCCCCACTTCTTGTGAATAATAGGTAGTAAAATAAAATGGAAATAGGAGCTAGTCAGTAGTTTTTACAGAAGAAACCAAGAGTTGCCCTGTTTCTATCCTGAGCACCACATTTCCTCCATAACGGTCCATAATAATCTGCCAATCCTGGAGCTTCAAAACTTTGTCATTTCCCCACATACGAAGTTTTCTTGAAGATACGGACTACGATGTCTTCTAAGCCCCTTTCTAACCTGCTCAGACAGCTATTCCTCAGGAATTCTGCACAAACATTAAGCCATGACATTTGCTTCTCAAAACTCTGTTGGCTTTTTTTTTAAGCAAAAGTGAACTGTCTGAGCCACAAAAAGCCTGTTTAAGTTTCAGAAGCATTAGTTCTACTTGTCTCAGATGTACATTGTATAGCACTCCATGGATTTTTGTTGTTTAAAATGTCAAAATAACCTGTACACAACACTTAAAACACATTTTTTTCTGCCTTGAAACTTAGCTTTCCATTAACGTGCCTTTAGAACATACAGAACATTAAATGTTTGAAGCTTTTCACTTTTCAACATCAAATTTCACTGGAAAGCTCTCTACTAAACTGTTTTATCTTCTAAATCAGTAAGTAAATTTTGATAGACCTGTCTTTCAATTTCTTTAATTGCCTGATCATGCTTTTCCGAGGAAGTTGAGAGAAGGGCAGAGATTAATCTCAATGTATCTCAACTTGGCTTTTTATCGTGTGGAGAATACTACACCTAAGCAGAAAATCATTCTTTGTTTCCAAAAGTCTACCAGGACACTCTGCAATTTCAGTGATGTAGAAGAGTTTTAGCAATTTCCATTAATAACCAACCTCATGTTTGCTAAAAAAAAAAAAAAAAAGAAAAAAAAAAGATTCATAACACTAGTACACTGTGCATGAGTTCACAGAATTATACCATTTATTGGTCTCTGCCTTTAATGAATGTATACATCTCTTAGAAAAAACTTACAGCTATAAGCAGGTTAGCCAATATGATAATCAATAATAAATTTGCTCATATCATACTGAAAACTGAAGAAATTAGAAATTAAGAAACTAAGTATTTAAAAAAGAACTTATGTTCACTTCATTATATAAATTCTTGAAAATGAAAATACTGAAACCAAGAATTCTTAACTTTGTGTAGGCACTCATGTAATATTATGTGTAGTATTTGCAAAAGTTCTGAGAAGTCATCAACGTTACTGCTTTTAGATTGTCTAAGGGTTTTCAGCTGTCCATGTGTGTTCATATTATGCAATTTTTAAGCAGCCACTAAAGTGAATGTTCCAGCTAAGACGCCAGAAGAATCTAAAAAGTGCTGCATTGTATAACAAGATTTTATCATTTTTTATTTATGTGCAATCATTTCTTCTCGTTGTGGTAGATGCTGTGAGCATATACAACTCTGCCAATAATCCTTGCTCAAAGGTTTTCAAGGCAAAGAGGTTGATATCTGTATTGACCCTCTGAACAGAGCATCAGCTGTTTGTGGGGAGGAAAGTGGGTGGGATATACGTATTTTTAATAATTGAATCATAGTAACTGTGATGTGTCTTGAATTATGACTTGAGAGCAGAGAAGAAAGTAATCCTTCAGATTACTTTCAAGGAATTCCCAAAACAGAAGGCAGCAAAGAGGAACGAGACTCAAGCGCATTTTAGAAGGCAGTAGTGAATCTGGGAGCACTGGTAGAGTAGAAAAAATGAGGAAACTGCTTTAAAAATGGAAGACAAATGGAGATGCAGAACCCAGAAATTTAATATCAACTATTTCAGAAAGGCATTGTGATCCATTAAAAGCAAAGAGATCATCCATCCCTTTTTTTCTTTTTTTTTAAACAGATATACTTAATCTAAAACATATGGAATAAGGGATGATGTTGCCATGAAGCCCATCAGGAAAAGCTTGAGTATGAAGGCAATAATACCTAGCTGCTTGAAGAGATCAGGACAACTGATATGTTTAAAGAGATATTGTCCATCTCTGCACTGTTGGAACATTAGACCATAGTTTCTTGGTGCAAGGCTTGTCTGTTACTATATGGCTGTAGAGTGATCAATAGTATAAGCCTTTGGAAATTTACACAATAGAAATCATTCTTACACTTCCTCTTGTAGGAATGCTTCAATTATCACAAAAGTGTGCAGCCTTCATTAGTGATTTGTTAATGTAGGGATTTTTGGCTGTCTGCTTGTTTTTCCTTACATTCAGAAATACTTTGTAAATTATACTATGTAAACTGAAGTAAATTTAAATATGTGGTACACAGGTCATCAGCAGTATTTGGATTATGAGCTTTATTATTTGTCTGAGGAAGTAATTCAAGACGTCCAAGGCCATCAATCTTATGTTCTGTCCAACTTCGTGAGAGAAAGCTATTTCCTGAAGGGATTCTCTGAATAGTTAACTATTTTTCTTCCCTTAACCATACCCGTGTAAATCCCACATATTCCTCTCCTCAGTAAACATGCAATACCGATCATGAAAAGGAAGAAGTCAATAAAGCCATCAGTAATGATAGTGGATTCCTTCCCTAGTTGGAGAAAGTAAAATATTTTTGTGGTTCTCCCAGTATAGAAGAAAAAGAAGTTCCAACCATTAAAGACTAGTAGGAAAAAACCAACCTACTAAAGGACGTAGGGAAGATGTATCCTGGGAAACAAAAGTTAAGGCTCTTGTGGTATAGTCTGAACTGAAGAGCTGGAGAGCTGATGTGAGACTTAATATATACAAAGTTAACATATTTGTGCAATGGAAAAGCAAAAAAAAAACCACCTAACCCGACACACTAGCCAGAAAACAAGTATCTGTTGCAGAGAAGTGGGTGTGGAACAAGGGGCAAGAATCACTTTAGTCAGTCTATTCATTTGGATGAGCTAGCAATACAATAGCTCACATGCTTTGGTGGGTAACTGAGCAAGCTTAAAAAAAGAAAAGATGAAAAATGCAATATGCATGAAAAGTCTAACTTCTAAAAGAAATACTCAAGGGTCAGGGGAATCAAGTAATGTTACAGTGAATTACTTAGCACTCAAATAAATTTTAGGATTTATTATAAAGTCCATTCTTTTGAGAATCCCACAAAAAAATCTGTTGATAGGTATCCTTCAGAGGTCAGGAGATTAAATAGATGAGAGTAGTAACTTCCAGGATATACGTAATAAAATCTTGGAATAGAGAGGTGAGGGCCAGAAGATAGCACTACAACCTTCAAAAACCAACATACACAAAAGTAATCAATGCTTGATAAAATGCGTCCGAGAAAGATCGCCTGGGAATCTGTGAGAGTTACCATGGTCCATATACCTCAGTCAAATATTAGCACTCAGATGACCATAAGAAAATTATATTTAAAGGAAAAAAATAAAAAAGGCAAAAAAAATGTAGTAAGGGCCTTTGGATTAAGAAGTTGATTGTATGACTATTTACACATATTGATAACTAGAAATCAGGTATACTCTCAGTTCAGTAATTTTTTGTTCCACAGACCTTCATATAAATAAAGAAATGCACATTTTAGCTACTCACCAGGAATTTGTGTCACAATACTATTCAGGAGTTGGTAAGTTACTTAGAATATGTTTAGTTTTGAAGGAGATTTAATACATTGTAAGTAGTGCAAGGCTCTCCTGAAGAGAGAGAAAATCATCTTTACCTAAAACGATTCCTTATTTGTCTGACCTTTGAAGGAGATTTAATACATTGTAAGTAGTGCAAGGCTCTCCTGAAGAGAGAGAAAATCATCTTTACCTAAAATGATTCTTTATTTGTCTGACTGAGTTTGTAATGTTCTTCTCATTTTACCTGGTATTTTCTTAGTAGCACCAGTTACGTTCAGTGTTGTAAAGTACTGTCCCCTATTGCCAGCAAAGAGGTTCTTCTTTAAAAAAAAAAAAAAAATAGTTTTTAGTTCTCACATTTTACAATGGCATTAAGTTGCTTGATATTCTCAGTCTTTGACCAGAGGCTAAATTTAGAGATGAGGAAAATCCTCTATCTTGTGTAGTGTGAACTACATTGCAAAATTTGTCTCAACAGTGACAAAGAACATTTGAGTTTGTTTGTACACTATGCTTAGTATTTAATAAAATTATCTGATAAGTTGCTTTTCAAGTTTTCTCTCACACGTGGCAAATAACTGTCCTATCTTAAGTGATAAAACAAAATACATTAAAAATTTATCTTTGTAGTACTGATCTACTATAGAACAGACAATCTCAAACTTAATCATCTAAATATTCTCTAAATTCTTCACCTCTGATGGTGGAAAAATACATTTTACACTCAAATAGATTTGATTTACAATAAAAAAAGAATCCCCTGTTCATGACTTTTTTTACTGTTCAAGTCATAAATCCCACAAGATTTTTTTTTCTTTTAAGTAGTACATAATAAGGAAACCGATGAAGCATTTCCCAGAGTTATAAAGTTGTTGGTACTTTAGAATAGCTGTTTCCATCTGTAACAGGTTTTTCTCTAGAAAAATCATGGCCCCAGCAATAGTAACCTCCTACCATTGGAGGGAGCCAACAGCACTTGTTCAGAAATTCTCTTTCATAAGTCCCTGGTTTGAAGACGTCAACTTTTTCAGCACTGCAGCAGTTGAATTGTATACTGAAATGCTGCAGCGCTCTCCACTTTTCATCATAAAGATGCATTCTAAAAAATAATGGCCTATTCCTTATGATACAAGCTAGCTGCCCTTATTTTGAAGTGTTAAAGAACATGCTTTAAGCTTAGAGCAAGCTATATTTGGTGCTTATTTTGAAGTTTTTATAATGAGCAGTAAGTTTACTTTATAAAGCTGTCACATATGCTTTTTATTTTTTTAAAGACAGACAAAAGGTATGTGTTAAATACTAATTAAATATTTTTAAAAGTTTTAAAATAAAACCACATTCTGTCTCACCATCTTATTTAACTCTACAGTTAGAGAGAGCAGAAGTAGGAAGAAGGTAATATAGAAAAGTGCTGTATTGTATTTGGATTTTTTAAATGTTGTACACCAAGATGGTGTATTTTACCTTTTGTATGGTTATCCAGAGATAGGGAACAAGATACAACAGTATTGGCTGTACTTTCAAATAAGATACTAGGTTCTGAACTGTTGCAAATAAGATCAGCTGAGGACCCACAATGATCATATCCAACATTTAGAAATGTTTTCTTATTTTTTGTCTTAGAGTGTAATTTCACTTTCGTCTAACCACCACATAGGTAAGGGAAGCCAGGGAAACCAGAAAATAAGTTAACATAAGAAACCACCAAGGCTTTGCTCTGAATAAAATCAAATTGTTGAGTTAAACACTAGTCAGAACCAGAAAGGAAAACAAATTAATCCAGGTTGTATTCCAGGTTGTAAATATTTATCCTCTATAACTCAAAATAACTGTGTATGACTTTCATAGCCTTCTTTATTTTTAAAGTGTTTTCCATTCACAAAAGACTAGATTATAGCCTGGCCTGTGCTTGCATATAGAGAAATAAGGAAGACTAAAGCCTCTGTAAGGTTGCTGGGTATATTGAAAAGGCACAAAATTGTGGGAAATTGGTATGAAGTATTTACCCTCCCTTACTCCTGTCCCCTGAGGTAACTTTGGATGATATGCCTATGACAATAGCCATGTGAGCAAGTTACCATTTAGCAACATTACAAAGTCTCAAATGACTCAGGCTCAGCCAAAATCCCTCAGTTCTGGAAGGAGACCTTTTTCTCTTGCTGAATAGATCCACTGAACTTTGAGTTGGCTGCATCAGACCAACCCAGACATTATGCTTATTTCATTACTTTTGTACTTTTCTTTGTGTTTGGAGAATCAGGGTTATTCTAGTTAGTAAAAGGAGTAACAGCTGAAACTTCTGGTTGCAATTGTTGGCGATTCCAGAATTATCAAGGTAGTCTATAGTAGAGAGCTCCACTGCAATCAGGTGACAACTATTCTTTTGTAGCATTCCAGGCTTAGTATTATAAAATGGATGTGTTGTTTTCTTCTATATTTTAAGACAACAGTATATTCTAAGAAGCTAAACTATTAGTCACTGTGTCTAACTTGCCAGCAAAGTAGTGTGTGTCTTCTCACAGAAGACAGACTGTTGCTGTCCTTGATGTGCTTTGAGATACGCAATATGCAAACTACAAACACACGCAGGAGTGTTTATAATACTGTCTCTGCTTTTCATCAGGTCCCACTCTTTCAAAATGTCCTGGTTTAAAGATGTAGCCTAAATAGGAAGATTTAGCAGAGGAAGTTTAGGACTGAAAATTTTCAGGTGTCAGGAATATTCTCAGTATTCAACCCATCCGACTCATTTTAAAGAAATCCTAACATTATAGGATAATTCAAGTTGGAAGGAACCTCAGGAGGTGTCTACTCCAACCTCCTGCTCACAGCAGGGTCACCTTTGAGATCGGACGAGGTTGCTTGGGGCTTTATCTTGTCTTTATCTTGAAAACCCCAGAGGATAGAGACTGCACAAGCCCTCTGGGCAGCCTGCTACACTGCTTGGCTGTGCCCATGGTGAGAAAGCTTTTCCTTCTATCCTGTCTGAATGCCTGTTGTTTCAGTTCTTGTCTGTGTGCACTATGTGGGTATGTATCTATGCCTCTACCTGTACAGCTAGATACTCATTGAAAATGCATAATGACAATGTCAAAATGTGAGAATTCTTATAAAAATATCAGATTGCCATAGATTGTTACCTTCCTAAAATCTGCACTTGTGGGAACTGAGCCGGGGTTTTTTTTGTTTGCTTAATCCTTCTGTAAAAATTAAGAGATTTTGGAAGGTTATTGAAACCAATATTGATTCTGTAGTTTTGTAGTGAAACAGTAGTTGTCACTGGATTGTCAAGTAGTCTTATGTAGCCTAATATCATTAATGTTGACCTAATAAGACCCTCACTTCCTCTAAGAGGCACTTGCTTCTCTCTGCTTCAAACTTGACTACAATACTACAAATTCATGTGTATTCAACGCAGTGTTATGATTTCTTTTCCTCCGAGATGACATATATGTGGCATAGTTTATCAGCTGAAGAATGAAGAAGCATTTGAAGGATTATGAAATCTCAGGTTTCATAAGATGTTCCGGTGAGTTTGTTTCATTTTTCATATACATGTGTTTTAAGACTTTCAAATTAAATAACACATGCACAATTCACTTAAAAGACACAAAGTATATGTAGCCACAATTATGCTGAAGAAAAATCCTATTGTATTGGTATTGCACACTATCACTTATGGTTTACAGGAAGTTTCCTGGAGCCTGCATCCCTCAGAGCTACCATGCAGGAACCGCCCTTTGGCCATGGTTCCTAGAAGCCTGTCTCACAAGTCAAGCCCTTAGCTCTGCGTCCATCCACCTAGAAACGTGGGGGAGCCTAGCTCTAGCTGCACTTTGGCTTCCAAAGATCCTTACAAGCTGGGAAATGTCCTTTGTTTAAAAGTAGGGTTACAAAGGGCTCTGAGAGAAGGATTTTCAAACTTCAGTGTGGCATGCCTGGTCTGCTGAGCTGCTGACCTCTGAGTCCCACTAGACAGGTTCCTATAGAGCTCTTGCAGTTTGTTTGCTCCAGGGACAGATTTTCCAGACATACAGCCAAGCTCCAAGGTCCAAAGCAGCCAAAGACTGGCCACAGACTAATCCAGAGTCCTACTCTGTGTAACACAATCCATTTTGCAGAACTCTGTTGGGTTCCAGGAACTTTAGATGGAATTAAACTAAGCCTATGATATTTCAAATGAAATTGGAGAAGTAGCATTTCCTGAGTTCTTTTGTTAGCAAAATTATAGTAATTGACTGCTTTTTTTCCCCCGTTTAATATAGTAAAATAATAAAATAATTACTGTGATGCAAACTTTAAACTGTGGTTTGTTTTTTTTTTTTCCTCAGTGAAAAAAGTTCAAAATAATTTCAGAGCGGCCAGAAGCTGCAGAGTGACTCTCAATAGGGACATGCATCTTGTTACACACTGCCCAACACTGCATATTCAAGCAGCTAAGAGCAGAAATAGTGTTTGTATGGTCAGCCATACCTTTTCAAATGAATATTAAATATAAACATGTATTGATAAATGCTGTAAACAGAATAATACAATTAGACTACAGTATAGAGGTGAGACCTTTGTCAAAACTAAAGCACACAAAAACTTTTTAAAGAGAAAGTTGGTCCCGGAAATATGGTAAGGTAGAAAACATCAGACAATCCATTTGTTTTGAACAATTTTCCATTGTCCTAAAATGCTACTCAAACATTTTAGAATTTTAGCACTGCCTTCTGTTATTAAGTGATAGTTATTGTAATAAGTAACAGTTATTACTACTAACAGATAGCATCTATCTGTTAATAGTAATATCTATAGTGCTGGAAGTTTTCGAGTCTCCAGAACAAAAAAACCTAATGCTTTACTGGGACATGATAGGAAAGAACAGCATTTGCTGTCATTGACTTCAACTCTGAGGGAGACACTTTTGAAGATAAAGTAACCAGATCCTCTGGAGGCAATCACTTGTGCATCTTGGAAGAAGTGAAGAGGCTGTAAGCTCTTGTCAGGAAAAATATAAAAGACCAAATGGTTAATTTCCACTGTTGCTGGTCAGGAGTGCTTTACTGCTTGCCACAGGCAAGTCTGTTAGCAATACGCACACTTCACACTGTGAACTTTCCTTCACACCACTTCCATTCTAGTTGTGCAAAACACTGCGCACAGTTTACCAGAGCTGCAATCTGCCTTTGTGATAAAATTCGTCCACTGATTTCCTCTCCCTGAGACTGAGACCAATATGGGAAAAGCTTATGCTTATATTATTCCTGATCCCTTTCAGATCTCATACATCTCAAGAGCTTCCTGTAATTCTTAACTATGATTTTCATGTTGATCAGTTCAGTACATCTTTTATATGACTGCTAATCTGTAAAGACGATACAAAAAGCTAGTATCACCGGTCTCTGACCAGATCCGAGTTTTAACTTGGATAGATAGATATGCGAAGTATTACTGATTTTCAATACAACCCTTCAGGTTGGTTTGATACTTGACTATGAACCATTATATTTCTATCCATTTTTAATTAAATTTCCCTTGCCAAATAGGAGGAAATGTTTAAATTGCTTTAGAGTTTCCAGGAAAAGTGACTTTGCCAGCAGAACAAGCATATTTTTTTCCAATAATGTATGTCTGCAAATGTCATAACCTCATCAATATAGCAGTATCCTGCCACAAAATGTTACAACACTGTATATATACTTGATTGTCAGCTACTAATCATAACTAGGAGAAAAGGGTTTTGTTATTTTATGGTGATATTTAGAGTATGTAACAGTAAACACTACAGGTGAGTCTGACCCCACTTACTGTAAAAAGAATCATGCAAAGCAGAAAAAGCAATTGGGCTTGAGTTCTCTTGTTCCAAATATTTCATATTCTCATTGCTTTTTTAGTTTTGGGTTTTGTTTTTTTCTGGTCTATGAACTATCAACCTATGAACTAACATGGTTCACAGAGAGCACATAAAATAAGTTGTGTGATACAGCAAAAACAATTTTCACTGTGTTAGAATTATGTATTTAGGCAATCCTGCTGTTTTGTTCATATTGCACTTAAAAAGCTCCTTCAAGGCAATCCATAAGAATTTTCCAAAACTATGAGAATCTTCAGCATAAAGACCAAGACCTTTCTGTGATTTCTACAGCAGAACCCACTTTCTGAATGAAAGTTGGTGCACTACTACATACCAATCTTTTCTTTGAACACAAAAAGTTTGCCAACAATAGCTGTAAAGAAAAAGGGCAAAACATTGCTCCCATGTGATCAGTGACTACTATCAATGACTAATATAAATGACCCAGTATCTCCATGTAGTATCTTGATCACTTGAGCTACATCTGTTGTTATTCTTAATTTTTTTTAGTTCTACATAAACTTTTAATCAAGATAAGGAAGGGTTTTTTTTCAATCGGGTAGATTAACAGACAACCAATAGTAAGAATGAAAATTTAGGTGAGTGATCTACCATGGACCAGGATCGTCATCTGGCACAAGAGTTTGCTGCAAGAAAGTTCCATTATTCTGTACCAGAACAACACCGCAACACAACATTAATGAATTATAATGGTAATTGTTCTATGTGTAGGATAAAACACGTTTGCTGTTTGGCAAGATAACTAATAAAGCTGTGTTGGAGGAAAATCATCATTATATATTCATCTCATTTTCTGAAGAGTTTACAGACAGAATTATGATCTCTAAGAAGGATTCCATTCACAATCTAATGCCTGAACTAATTCAGACTGTAAATTTTTGTTTCACTTCACAAACAATATCAACATGTTTCTTGTTGTTTTCACGATAGGTAACAAGAAAGACTAAAAAAAAAAAGACATGACTAAGAAAGACTAAAAAAGCTGCAGACCAATTGATTGGAAAACAAACACCTACCTAATCCTGTTAAGTAAGGTTGTGTATACACATTTGGCCTTGCATAAATTTTCCAAGAAACAACTGAGGTAAGCATTGATTTACAAAGTGCTGTATGGTTTTTGAATGTATAACCTCCCATCAAACATAGCCTGATATATCTTTGAGAGGTCTTTTAAATGCCTTTGAAGGGATGCACCTTATAAATACAGACTACTCTGTAAAAGTTCAAGGATGACCACCATTTCAGGTGTAGACTGATGTCTAAAAGCTACCTTGCAAGCATATTTCTGTCTGTGTACTGAGTGCTTTGCACTCAGTTCTTCATACTTCATAGTATAGTCACACATTTTCAGAAAAAGGTTTACTTCTATTTTTTCTCATTTTTTTCTAGGAAAAAAAAACATCAAATCCAAAACAAGAAGAAAAACAAATAAAGCATTACTCCAAAAATATACCAACATATTACTGACAAACATGTTTTTTCATTCACCAGCTCGTGAAGATTGTAAGGCATTGTCTTTTTAAGCTCCTTTTTTTGTTTCCTTTTTTTTCCTCTGATTAGAGAATGTTTCCAAGTTTTTAGACACAGAGGAAAGAATATTCAATAATTTATTATTAGATCAAAAAAAACAGACGAGACACAAAATTTTATTTATCTATTTATTTGCTTTGCACTACAATAATGCAAAAGCTATTTAGGCTGACAAAATTGCTTTCAATAAATGGAAATATTGGATCAAAAAGCAATCATGACTAACATTTTGAGGGGGCAAGTGAGCCCTTCTGAATGAACCATGAGGTTCTCACCCATCAGGTAAACCCTCTCAAAAGAACTTGATATTCTAGAGGCTCAGCATGATGGCATGTAGTGCTACTGCCCATCACATGCCAGGCTGCACTGAGGTCAGCCTTCTTCCCCATGCCCCAGGATAAGGCACAACTACCAATCATTTCAGTTATTAGATTCCAAAGCAGTCAACTCTGAGGTCAAGAACCTGTTTATAACAACTTTGCCCATTGCAGACAGCCCACGTAACTTCCAGCTATCCGGAGACAGCATGGCCATAAAGACAGTGGAAACCGTAACATGAAGACCCATTTTATCTCACATGTAGTCCTGAATCCGTAGTCTTAGGTGGATGTCCAACACCCTAAAGTAGACACTCAATATTCAGTTGGTTCCGTCCGCCGCCC
>NW_009194891.1:25650-28574 GCF_000690835.1 Fulmarus glacialis | reverse complement strand
TAAAGTTGTTACTTTTTCCTCAAACAAGGCAAAACCTGAAATTCCCCGCGTGTCCCCGTGGCGGTGGGAGCGAGGTCGGTCGCAGTGCGCGGTGGAAGGGGACGCGTGGCCGCCTGCTCGGCGGCACGGCGCCCCTCGGCGTGGGTGGCCCTCGAGGTTTCGCCCCGGATCGCGTGCTGGTTTAAATGTCCTTTCTGGTTTAAAGCTCATCTCTGAACTAAATTTTTACTTCTTTACGCATTTACATTGAGGAAGGAGTTAACTAATTATGTGTTTCTCTTTTGACTTTTTTTTTTTTTAAGCTAAAAGAGTGTCATCATGATTCTGACCCAGATTCTGCGACTTTCTTCCGTTTTTCGCTCCGCTGTTTCCATTCACTTGCGCAGAAACATAGGGCTTTCTGCTATTGTCTTTAATAAGACCAAAGAGCTCGATCCAGTTCAGAAACTCTTCTTGGACAAGATCAGAGAATACAACACAAAGAGCAAGTGAGTAAAGGAAATTATTTTAGGGCTGATGGTAAAAGGGGGAAAAACATTGATTTTGACGAATGCTAAAATATGCTAGCTTTGTAGGTTAGTCTCTAAATACTTACGTTATGCTTTCCTGCAACACTTATTGATAGTGTCACAAGTGAGAAGGCTTATTCTTGCGTACCTGACACAAAATGTCCATTCTTTCCTCTCTAAGAAAAAAAAAAAAAAAAAAAGTAAAGCTGATGTCATTCTTCTTGGGCAGTTAAGGCACTCAGTTAAGTTTTTTTGCATACTATGTGAACATACCATCATGGTAATTTTTACCCATCTATGTGCTCTGTAAATGGGGGGGGGGGAGCACCCCTTTTTTTTGTCTGGGGAAAACGGCTATCCTTCAGCCTTGTTTCAGAAGCTGAATGGAAATAGCCTCCAAAAGCAATTGAGAATTAATGGAACTGTGAGGCTGATCCATTAAACATCATGGAATCTTAGATTCTTGTAATGTTTGAATGAAGCACTTAACAGGAAACTAAAACTATAGTAAATCTATGTAGTTTATTTTGGGAATTATTCTTCGGAATGAAATAAGCCACTGCTTAGTTCTAGTGGAGGAAGATGTCTGTTTCCACACCTACAAACTAGCCTGTGTAAGGAGGCATATTTTTGGTGGCTTTACCAATCATAAATGATATCTGTGTTGGTACATCTGAGCACTGATAATCTAAAGAGTTACTATTTTAATTATTTTATATTTGTATCCCAAGAAATTCCTGTCTGAATCGATATGAATGCAAGGTGCCCTGTCTCTTGGGTTTTTTGCTTGCTCAGTATTCAAAACATGTTCTCTTTGCAAGAACAGTTAAGCTTTACTAACCAAGATCCCCAATTCAGAAATAGCAGAGGTACAAATCACAATTTTGTTAGGAAATCACACCTGGAACAAGTGAAACTAAGAGTGCTGAAAGCCTGGATACTCAGTGTAGTTTTATGTCTCAAAAGGCTACCTCTGTAGCTTGGATTTTCATCACCCATTGTAGAAAGTCTGTACTTTACCCTGAGAACCTTGTTTATGTGTAAGGTAAGTAGGCCCTAAAGTGTGTCATATCTTGACTTTCGGAAATATTTTAAATGGTTTGCTTTAGTTGGTTGTCAGAAAGGTTTTTAATTCATAAATGGCCATGAAAGTGTAGAACTTCCATAAGAAACTTCAGAACTGAACTGTTAATCAGAACTTTTAATGTTTTTTAGGCAAGCTGGAGGGCCTGTTGATGCAGGCCCCGAGTTTCAGAAAGACATGAATGAATCCCTTGCTAGACTTCAACGGGCGTACGGTGAGGGAGATCTAACCAAGTTTCCAGAATTTAAATTTGAGGGTGAGTTAACAGTCTTACTGAATTTCTAATTGCACGTAAGGACATGTTCACTGACTGGTTTTCTTAATTAATTCCCATTTAGTTTTTATTTGGACCATTAATTTCATGTAAGATGCCCTCAGTGAATCTCCTTACTTTTGCACAGTTCACATTCAATTCTGTCTAATTCCTTTTTTTGATTAGTTGCTTTTTCCAGTAGAGATGTGTGCTTGGTTATACTGATGCTTAACAAAACTTGCAGTCAGATCAGGCTATCTTAATTACCCTTTACAGACCCTAAAGAAATAGCCCAAACAGAAATAGCCCAGGGCCTATTGTTATATTTGGTTCTCATCTTCCCAAAGAGGTCAGCAGGCTATAATTTGAAAACCAGTTGTCTATGTCATCCAAACTGCAATTTGTAAATTTTGTAAGCTCATCTGGAAAGTGATTTCAGAAAATGAATATAGAACTTAGTTACTTATGATTACTTTGTGACTAAATTATATTAAACCTTTTTCTTCAGTTATTTGGATATGACTTCTGTTTAACTGCTCTAAGCTTGTGTTAGCATGTTTTCATACTACCCAGATCGATTATGACAAGAAGAATGCTTGTGATGATTGGTTTATCAAGAATGCAAGAGTGCAAAGAAACTGCACAGACTCTGTCTGCCTTAGGATATAAAGGCAACAGTTTTTTTGCGGACAGGGTCCTTTCTATAGTTCTTTGTTTCTTTTGCTTGCTTATGTAAGTACAACTCAAAGTCTTCATTACTCACAAGCAGTTTTAGCTAAAGTCAGGTTTTGCGGGGGGTAGGCTGTCTTCCTCATAAGCTGTAAGGAGCTGGTAGCTGGGATTCAGCAGTCTTTTGAACGTGCCAGTGTATTTGGTTTACGTGGGGGGCTGCAGGGGTGGCCTCTGTCAGGAGAGGCCAGGGGGTGTCATCGGGCAGAGCCCGTTCCATCCAGCTCCAAAAGGGACCCACTGTAGGACACAGCTGAGCCAGTCGGCAATGTTGGTGGTGCCTCTGTGACAACATATTTAAAAAAGGGTGAAAAACGCTGTCTCTGTTCTCAGCCCTCCTGTGGAGGGA
>NW_009194891.1:5907-25599 GCF_000690835.1 Fulmarus glacialis | reverse complement strand
TCAAGCCACCATGGTCAATGACTTGTAATTCTGATGAGACTAGCTGGAAATTCTAATTTAGACTAGGAATACACATAAAAATGTTTTGGGTTTTGGTGGTATTTCAGTTGGGTTAAGGAAGAATTTGGTGTCAGATTGTTACTGGTGCGAATAAAACAGAGCATCTGTAAAGTAGGATCTATGGTGTTTCTTCCCCCCCCCCCCCCCCCGCTGTTTGGGGGTTTTTTGTTTTGGGGTTTGGTTTTATTTCTAAATAATATGTGAAAAAATATATATAAAAGTTTAAGATTTTTTTTTTTAAGTGAAATCAAATTTGTGTGACCATAGGAACAAAACAAAGGGGAGGGGAAATAGTGTTCTTTTAGCACTGTTGCCTATCCTAAATCTACTTTCAAGTAGTTTTCAACGCTAAGTGGCTAGAAACTTAAATTTTTTTTCTTAGTGAAGCTTACTATAAGCTAAGCCTTACCTCTCAGATTCTTTGTAGCAAGGAGAACAAGCATTAATAGCCCATCTGTCAAAAGCCCTAACCCTTCTGAGTTTGTACCTTTGACATCAAGAACTCCTTCCTCAGTGTTTGTATGTGGAGAATATCTTCTGCTCAGTGGAGTTGAAATTGTGCACTCCATTCTGTTAATCAGCTATAGTACACTAATCAAAGGGAAAGAAGAGCTTGGTTACTTGTTCTTGTATCAGAGCCATGTTGGAAATACTAGTGTCATGTCCAGTAACATTCTGGTTGACTTCAGTTTCTCTGCTGCCTTCTCCCCTACCCGAGGTGTTGCTAAAAGCTGTTTTGTCAGGCTGTTACTAAGGTGCATGTCTGTCTTAAACCTTATGCATAACTCCTCTAAGGTGGAAAACACCCGTCTCCAGCGTAGTTTATTCTTTAGTGCTGCCCACATCTAATCATACCCTGATACAAAGTAAGTGGTGGTGTAGCCTGCAATGTACAAGAGCTTGCTTTAGCTTGCCAACTTAATGTTTAGTTTTCTTTGAATAACAGATGAATTGTGGTGTTTGAGGCTGGAATAAAAAGAGATTAATATGACTTTTCTCTCTCTCCCCTTCCTCTTCTAGAGCCCAACTTTGAGGAGACTCCAAAGTGATCTCTGCAGGTTGTACACCAAACAGCAATGTACATCAATGGAGTTGCTGAACATGGCACCAGTTGTAACTTAATAAATTCAGTGTTTCAGTTTGATTTCAGAAGTGTGAGTAAGTTCTTAACTGTATGGTGAGCATAGTTAGCTATGATTGTCAACTCTTTAAGTGACTGAGGCATCTGAGTAGTGTTTCTCAATGTTAACTGCACAATTCCTTTGCCAAGCTACATTTTAGTGCTGAGAAGTTATAACACCGATAATGATACACGAAGAAGGAACTACTTGTTTTTCTGAGTTTGTCACATCCAAAAAGCTGCTGCAGAAAAAAAACCCCTCTGAACTCCAAAATCTGTAGCAAAGCCCTATGGTAGTGATGGACCTGCACAGCCAAAAGCATAGGCACAAATATACTAATTTTGCACTGCATCAGTGACACACAGGTGATGAAATGTTACTCTTATAGAAGCAACTGAAACCTGTTAATGAGGTTGTGAGATTTAAATTTCAGTAACTGAACTATTGACACGAACACTTCAGGTTCCAAGAACTATTTATTTGTGACACTTCAACAGTTAGGATCCAGATACTACAGCTTGAATTGTACTGGCATGATTTTTCTTCAGAATGAAATTACATATGCAGTCTACAGAGAGAGAGATACTTCCTTGTGGAAGCAAAGTTGTAGGCATTTTATATTCGACAATAGAACACTGCGTGAGCCTCAATTACAGGAAGCTTTATTCTGTCAGGATAGTGAGTTTAAGTCTGCACGACTACTTATGCACTTGTAGATGTCTTTGGCAAATCTAATACAACACCATGGTACTAATAAGTCAGAATTGCAGGAGAGTTTGAGCCCTTGACAATGGTGGAGACATAAGTAGTAGAAGTAGTGGTAGGAAGGTCATCTGTGAAAGTTAGTTGAATAGATTGTTCCAAGCTGTAAGAGTGAATCCTGTGCTGCTGCATGTATACATGAACCAAATGAGAAGTCTTCACAGAAGTTGACTTGCATATTCAATTTAGTTCTATCTTTAAGTTAAGTTTTTTTGGGTTTTGTTTTTTTAAAAAGCAATCACGGACAGTTAGGTTGACTAGATCTAAATATTGGTAGTTTCTATTTTCAGCATGTAGTATGTGGAAACAATATTTACAGAGTGGAAGTCGAAAGATCCCTTTGATACTTTTGTATAACAAGTAGTCATTTGATGTCCCTCACAGAGGCTGAAATCTTCTAAATGACAAAGGACTTGGTATGCTTGAAATCCTACATGAAGCAAACAAGGTTAGATAAGTAATAGTTCAAAGATTTTAACCAGATTAACATTTAGTGTACATTTCAGAAGAAACTAAGGCATCGAGATTGAAAAGAAGCATGCCTGAAGCACTGTTAGTTAACGTTTACTCTTTTCTGCAAAAGGAAGTCTACAGAATGCTCTGCTACACAGAATAGAGTAATAACCTATTAAAAAATACAAATATCAAACAGCTCTGCTAAGCATCTGATTCATAAGTTCATTAATACGGATAAAACAGATACCACAGCTCTTCAAAGTTTGCTCCTTCCCACTCGGAGCAACCAGGTAGTCGGCCTCAGTAAGATTCTTATATACATACTAGGTGAAGGAATAAGCTTATGCTATTTAATATGTTCTGTTTTGATTAAAGAAATGGGTGGCATTCAGCAAGCTTTTAAGGCTACTAATATAGCCTTAAATTGTAGATAGTGAAATTAAGTTGCTCCTAGTTGAATAGTTGGAGCTCCATTCTTTTTGCACCAATCTGAAAAGCTGGAGCAATGTACATGCAGTTAAAGCCCTTGAGCCCTCTCAGTGAGGAAGGGGGAAAAAAGTAGTAAGTTTAGCTTCCATATTTAGTCAAACTGTTGACCCACATTAATCTTAGAGGAATTAAAGCCCAGTCTTTCTCTCACTGCTGCCTTGGACTGTGTCTGAGTTAGTTTCCTTGGTTAACTGATATGTACAAGCAAGGCAGAGTGGAAGTTTCCACAAGAAATGGCATCATTAAGTGGACAGTATAGAGATGATATTGCCAAATAGTGTAAGGGTGTTACCGCTTTAGTTTATCTGACAGAGGGAAAATAATCATGAAAATGGGAAAGAAAAAGAGTGAAAGAAGCTAATATTACAGGGAAATGTGGGAAGAAGTAGGTAAAAGACAACCAGGTAAAAATCTGGTTAGTGTGGTAAAGAAAAAGATGGCAGAAGTATGGAGCAAGGTGTTGTAGTTGTGTGGCACTTGAGACTAGTAATATGAAGCTATAAATGCAGAGATAAAGTATCTCCAGGTATTGGTGGCATGTATGGTTTGGCGGGTGTGTGTAGGGTGCGTATGTGTGTGCAAAAACATCACAAAGCTAAGGAATTCTGAAGACATCTAAAACTTTTCAAACTCACTACTGAATGCAAAATACTTGCCTTTTCATTTGTAGATTGATAGTTGGTCTTCTTTCTGTTAACAGAACAGGAGAGGAATATAGGTTAAATAGTGACTTTTCTGGTGTTAGTTTTAACCCTTTGAGAACCTTATTTATGAATGCATTTTTCCAGATTTCCAGCAATCCTTAGGGTTTTTTCCCCTCTTAGAAAAAAGTTACAATAACAAATCCATTGAATGCTTTTAGATAGCTGTCATTATTTCATGAACTACTGTCAAATTACCTTCCCTAGCTTGTCTTTTTAAGTCTTCCAGTTATGCTTTCTGCCTAGTTCATGGCCAGTATAAATCACACAGTATTTTAAAGTAATATTTGTATTTCTCTTTAGTACATTACTCTTTTTTTTTTTTAACCTGCTATTACCTAGAAGGGCTAAGATAAACTTTCAAAAGCAAAAAAAAAAAAAAAATTGGAGGCCAGCCTTCAATGAAGCACACAATTTTAGCCTTGTGTGGGAGCACTAAAATAGCTTGAGGAATTCTGACTTGCTACTAAGAATTTTAAGTGCATGAAATCTCCATATCAAAGGAGTAGACCAGACATCCTCAGAAAGTTTCCACCAGTTATGTTTTTACAAAACATTTCCCGAAATAATCTGTAGACATGGATATGAGGACAGTTCAGTTTGGTTCTGATCATCTTTTGTCTAGTTTGAAGAGGAGACAAATGCATTCCTGTAGTCAAGTTAGGAATGTAAACCATAACTGTAAAAAGACACATCTCCGCACATTTATCACAGTAATAATGCTTAATTCATTTTCTCACCAGCACACTGGTTCTAAGGGAACCAGCTGGTGTGCAGGATCAGGTTTATTTCAATGTTCAAAAAAGCCACTGTGCAAGAATCATGTGAGAAGGGCCTTACACAATCATCACAGTTACTAAATCATCAGAAAGGTAAATGAAGTTTACAGTGATTTGTGTATTACTTGCATCAAGATACTTACTGGGAAGAGCTTTCCTCTGGAAAAAAAAAAAAAAAAAAAGAGAATTAGCACAAGAACAGTTTCCTTAGCTGATTTAAAGTTCTTTGGAATAGTTATTCATAGCTTATTCAGCTTTTCAGTTTCTAGAAGGAGTTTCTGAACCAAATGTCTCTTTTTGGTGTAGTGAGTTTAAACAGAAAAAGATTAGGTTGCTTTCAAAGGTAAATGAACTTCCAATTGAACATAAACTCTAACAGCAGCTCCGTTAGCCTGTTCCTTTCAGGCAGCGGACCTTCTCAGGCCCCGACATTTGGCATCCCTTCTTGCTGTGCTGAACTCTACAGAGAGGGTTGCTTGCTGTCGAGCAATCTTTAAAAGCCAACTTTCTCCATCTGCACTTTCACCACGACCCAGAAGAGGGAGCCAGTAATTCAGTTTCCCCTTCATCAGAACTGAGCCGCTCAGACCTTTTAGACTAAAAGTGAACTTGCACGACTTGTTTTTATGTTGCCTTTCTTTGCCATTCCCTCTCAAAACTAGAGGAGAGAGGCTCCAGGAACCAAGGTTCTGCTCGTTGCTTTCCCTAGATTGCCGCTTGGTAGCCTTGTGCAACTGCACAAATGTCTCCATGTCATTCTTGAATCATTTGCAGTAGAAGTTGGCAGAATAAAAATGCCTGCACAAAAAAAGTTGCTGTTGTAATGCTCTTTAGCTTTAGTACCATGGAGATAGAGCATTCATGAAAAGGAGGACATGTTAGTGTCAGCAGAAGTACAGACATTTTTTTGACACAAGGAAGGAGTGATTTTATTTTACTTACTTGTAAAGTAGCCCTTTTTTTGGGCATAAAATACTCCAAGGCCACACAATGCCATTACCAGAGCCACAAATACTACAGCAGCGATGATACCGCTTACATTCAGATCATCTGTAATTACAAAACATAAGTCCAGTGTTGTAAGTTGTAAGAAGTTCCATTGGCTGGATTTTTTCCCTAATTACTACAGGCACCTTTTGTATCTATAGGTGGTCTTTGGCCCAAGCTGTGTAAGTTAATTAGTAACACTTGGATGTAGATAAGCAGTCCAAAAGCACTACTGCATCACAGCCACATTAACAGGAATGCTTGATACACTTCAACTGCCTAGTTTGGGTCAAGAGTAGGGAAGGAATGAGAGCAGTCAAGGGATACATACTTTTCATTATACCTATCCCCAATAAGTATTATTCAAGTCACATGCCTCTAAGGGAAAATATCTTGAAATCTTTAAAAGTCTTAAAACAAGTGTTTTCATATAGTTAGTTTGCCTAAAATAACTGAAACAGCCGATAGCAATGTCAGGTCCCAGTCCTGAAGAACTCTTCAGGTGAGTTATTTAAAATTCAATGCTTATTTATTTTTAAACAGCAAGGCTTTTAAAATTCAACACAATAAAGACCAGCAAATATTTTAGCCCAGATGTCTAAAGTTAAACTCTACACCAGGCTACCGAAACATCTAGACATTTTTATTTTGAAGGTGATGACCCATGCCCATTTCTTGATATAATCACTAAGAGCTTCAGACAATCATCCATTTTAGGAAAAACAAGAACATCAACAAGCAAAAATATTTTCATAGGTTTTTGTTATATGTCCAATTACTTATTTGGATCCTGACTTTAAGCATACATTAATATATGGTTGGGAATTTTACCCCCAAACCTATCAATTTTTGTGCATTGATTGACAGCAGTTTAGGATTTCAGTGAGTATTTCCACAACAGAGGGGCTCTGTCTTTGTAGCTTGTGGAACACTTGCTCATAATCAACCAGGAATGCATTAAAAGCCGTGATACAGTGATTTTCAGCTAAGTTCTAAGAAAGCACCAGACAATTGCTTTATGGAATACTTGGACATGAACTTCTGTGCAGTATTTGTTAGAATTTGTTACCATCTGCTTTCCTATCACATCTGCAAGAGCTAGTTTTATATTTTGCAAAAACATTCATACATTTTGGGTTTTATAGACTCTGCCCCCCCAGTATTTGCTAAATTCTTTATTAGCTAACCAACGTTACACTTCACCTACACTGTGCAAGTAGAAAAGAAACAGGCAGCAGGATTTTTTTTTTTTTTTTTTTTTTTTTTTTTTTTTTTTAAAAGGTACTGACTTCTTCAGTGTTCCTCTGGCAGGTATAAATGAGTCATTCAGTTAAATTTCTAAGATCTCACATGAATGCATCTCAAAAGGGAGGCTTTTAATAAAGAAAATAACCCAGTGGACTGGCACATTATCCTGTACACCTTCCACAAAAGCATTCTGAAATACTAAGGCTCTCATATGGATACTGGTGTTCTGTGAAGTTCAATGTTTCGCAGCCTAAGGGCTGGCTACTGCAATAATTTTAAGGTACTAAACTAGCTGCTTTTCTGTGAAATGCAGTGAGGTATGTTTGTGCTGTAAAGGAATGCTTTAAGTAGCCACAGCAACTACATATAAGGAACTCATTATTATTCCCCCAAAATGCCATAATCAAACAAAAAGATATAATTCAGTCGGGTCTTAGCTTCTCAGTTGCATCATGCAATAAAATAATTCCTACTGCAAGACTGTTTTCCGCCCTTATTTTCTTTGACACATACCAACTTGCATTCGCTTCACTGAGCATTTCTGAGATAATCCAATCCCATTGGAGGCTTCACAGAAATACTCTCCAGTGTCATTCTTTGTAACTGTGTTAAATAGCTGTTAAGACAGAGTCCAAAACCATTATCAGAATGGAAAAAAATTCAGAATTTCCTGTGGGATAGAAATTTTGACATGTCAACAGGGTGTTTGTTTGTTTTTTTAAACAAAAAAAACCCGAAAGTGAGAAATTCTGGTCCAGTTCGACCTCATAATTCAGCTCCCTAGTCACATTCCCTGGTCCTTAACTTCAGCTTCTCGTCTAAGAGGGTCTTTTAGATGAACATTTTAACTACATAGAGTGTATCTAGAAGGAGATTCTTTTTCAGTGGATCAGTACTTTCCAATAAAATGCGTTTTCTTAGACATGCTCTAATTTCAGAATCCCTGAAATCAGAACATTTTGTTCATTTTACCAAAACAACAACCACCACCACAACAACAAAATTACAAATTTTGTAATTTTTTTTAAAAAAAACCCATGTTGTACAAAAAATATTTCCCACAGAAAGTTTGTTGTTTCCCCCTCCCCCACGGAAATGGCACTTTCTCTCTTCTTCCAATGGATACATGCTAAACTGCACTATTTATCAAATACTATTACTGTAAAAATGAAAATGAGGAAGCAAGAGATGGACAGAGACTGACCTTTTGTCAATTCCAGCATTTCTCTGTATTTTTTTTTAATCATTAGACTTGTTCACCTTTTTTCCCTTTAATATATCCCATACTTTAAAACGAAGATTTTCAGAGGTGATTAGTAATTTTGAATAGTCCACCTAATTTCCACAGTGTGCTGAAAGACCCACAGCACCTCTGAATGCTCAGTCACATTTCACTTTCCACGTTTCATCATGCACAAGAGTAGGGTGTTCCTAGAAGAACTCTCTACTTCTGAAAAATCTCAGCTGACAATGCATCGTAAGTAGTATTTATCAATTTTTTTAGAAGGATCAGCTAACGGGAGGGATGAGAAAAAGAGACGGCCAGTTCTGAGGGGGAAAAAAACGCCACAAAACCACAGCTAAAACAAAAAACCACTAAACTTACTTACAGTCCCAACTCATTCCCACTGACTTCACTGGACTGCACAGATTCTGGACTGCCCTTAGTGCTGCACTCCCACTGAAGTGTGTGAAGTTGCTACTTCAGATTTTAAGGCGCTATCAGATATAACTTTGTTGACATACTGAGAGCTCATTCTCACCTGGCACTAGTTAGCTAACTGACAAGGTGAAACTTGTCATGTATTTTCTGGATTCTGCTCATTTATCATTACTGCAGCCTTGCAACTCACCCAATTTGTCTGTATCACTCAACGTCTATGGCTTGTCATTGGCCTGATGCAGAAACCACTTTCTACGTTTGTTAGCACATATTTCAGCATGACATTGCTCTCCAACACAGACCTTGTGCGTTTTTGGATTAAGACCCCTGTGCATCACTGTACTGAACAGTAAATTTTTTCCTCTTGATAGCTGGTTATGACAGAGTTGGTTATTACACTTACCAGAGTGCCAGACTTTTTATTCATGGTGTAAGTTATGTTCGCTGCTCTAGCACTGCCTGTTCCCGTCTTTTCCAGTAAGGCAACGCCGTTCTTGTACCACTGGTACTCAGACGGAGGAGACCCCTCCGTCTCCTTACAGCTCAGTTCCACTACTGTTCCCGTCATTGCGGAGCTGGGTACCTCACACACCGGAGTAGTCGGAGCAACTGGACAATGAAATTGCACTTGTTACACAGTCTTATCGGTATTGTCTATATGGCAACAGTTTGACAGTCACTGGTGAGGAGGTGAGCACTTGTGTACATGCTTAGGAACTCCCACGTTAATGAAATGAGGTGCTGGAGAAGGGGTTGAAGGCAGAGTCCTGCTACTGGAGAGCACAGTAAAATTTGTCAGTTGCTAAAAACGGAAGAAAGAGGCTTGCTCCCAGCCTCCCCCACCACATGCTGTGTCATCCCGTCTCCAATGTATACGCTCTCATCCAACACCAGAGAGTTTCACCTCGTTTCATGTATGGGGCCTCTTGCTCACAGACAGAGGAGGGATAACTCAGGGAATCTGTAGTCCAGCAATTCTCCCCTTCCCTGCCCCAGTATTTAAAAATAGAAGTGAGGAAGAGGAAGAGGAAGAACATTTTTTGTATTAAAAGAAGTCAACTGTTTTTTGAAAAATGATTGTCAGAAAGAATTACCAAGACTGGCCATCATCACAGCCATTATGTAAATCCCAGGTTGAGGACCAAAAACAATTGGCTACTAAATTTCAGTTTAAATTAAAAACAAACATTCTCACACACAGATGCAGGAGAACTGATTGTTCCTTCTGCCATGAAGATGAATGTCTCTTTTCTGATTTTTACTACATGAACAGAAAAGGAACTTTTTTTTTTGGTAACTTGAAACTACATAGAAGAAAAGTAAGGGTGAAGAGGTATGCATGGAACATTAAAAGCACAAGAGACACCTTAACAAGTATTCGTAGTTTTTTCTTGGCTGTTTTTAAAATAAAAAGCAAAAATAAAGAAAACCAAGTGAAATATTAAGTAATTCACATTAACTTTCGAAAAGGTTTGTGAGCATTGCACACACACACGCTCCTTTGGGCTCTAAGATTTCAACTTCAAATTGAGAAGCCACATTTAAAAGAGGAAAGCTGTTGAGAGAGTGGAAGAAAGAAGGAATAAGTAGGCTTACCTCATTGTTGGACCTAATCAGAAGTTCATGAATTTATCATCCTTTATGAAGAACTTTAAGACTTTATTTATAATTTTAAAAGATCAATTATTTTTGTATTAAAAAAACTATATAAAAACTACACAAGTGAGTATTTTCTTTTCTCCCTGTATGGAGAAAAGAAGAAAACTACCAACCTCTACCACTTGTCCACTGGGAAAAATACCAGGAACAATGTAAGAAGAATGTGCTCAGTATTCACTTTTCCCTCCTTTCCCCAACTGGGAAAAAAACCAAACAAAAACCCACAAAGAACAACCACCCCCTCAAGCCAACACCATCTCTCCTGTAAATGAAGTCCACAGATTGCTAGCTCGCTGGCTGGCATTGCGCAGACACTGCAGCCGTTTCTCCTTCCAAAAACAGGAGGAGACTGTAGCATATTGGAATGAACTGCTGCTTAGGAATATTTGATAAGTGTTGACAGATGCTGACTTTCCAGTGCCAAACACCATGATCAGCTTATCCAGATTCTCAGCCACTGAGTAACTTCAGTTTTAGTAGAAATGGAAGTTTCACCGTCACATAAATCAGCATACTTGCTAAGTTTTGAAAACTGAAACCCACATTTCTATCAACAAAACCGTAGTTATATTCCTTTCTAATGCAAGTGTGCATTTTGCAAAGCTCTTTTGTGAAGTATGTTGTAGAATGTGCATGTGCACACGTGTTTCTAAACCCAGCCCAAAGAGGACCCAAAAACCCAGCAGCCACACACCATATGGACAACCCTGCCTTCAACACCCCTTGCCATCATTCAGTTTCTTTACAGAAGCCCAAGTGATAAAGTTTGTACCCAATACTGTGAGAGTAATAGTAGCCTCTCCCAGGCGTTGCCCCTCTTCACTCTTGGCACTGATTTCACAGCGGTAGGTCCCAGAATCCCTTCTAGTCACATTTCTAATACGGATTCCTGTATTCAGCATCTCTGCTCGGCCTCGAAGATCACCTTTAAGGGAGAACAGACAGAGGGGTTTCTGCTCTTTCTGTAAGACATTGCTTATAGTCTACGTCTCATTGGCTTGTTCTGAAATCACGTACAATTTATGAACTATTGCTCATTTGTTCACGATTAGTTATCTATCACCAAGGAGCAATATGTAATCCCCCTCCCACGATAGTAAGAACCTTCCACAACTTGTCCATTTAGTCAAAAAAACCCCTCAGTTCAAAAAACCCACATCTGTCATACGTTTTCTATTTGGAAGATGGAATGTTTTTTTTATGCAGATATTTCAAGAAAACATGTATAGCAGTAGTCAGGTGACAAAAAGGACATCATTTTCCACTAGAAGGATGGCAATCACTAACTTAATTACCTTACAAAAAGAATCGTGAGCGAGACCACAACAAAGTATTTGACATTTTAACTTGGCAAGAAAAACTTGATGGATTTAGCAAAGATATTGCCATCAGACTTCTTACAATGAAGTTTTTTCCTTCTACAGCTTGTTACGAAATTAAAGTTACATGCACACACAGAACCATGAGTTCCAGTGTTTCTCTAAATTAAATATATGCAGAAAAAAACCAAGTTCATCAACAAGACCAGCACATCATGCAAGTTCACAAGCTAACAAAATCGCTGTGCTTTTATTTTACTTCTCAACCTTCATTTTTTGTGTACAAGGTACCAGAGACCTATATTTTCTTCAACGTATAAAGCTGAGATAAGTCCTTTTCAGAACATACAAACAGAAATTCCAGTTCTGAAAAGAATACTAAGAGTTTAAAATATACAGCTGAGTTTGTATTTTATGTATATAAAAATTGCTGCATTATTCATATCTAAGCCTCCAGCTCTACAGGAGGCTTCAGAAACCTCTTTGTAGGATGGGAGTGCAGAGCTTGCAGTAGTTTGGGGGAATTTATATCTGAATGTAATTTCATTTTTGAAAAATGTCAAGGAATGTGCAGTGCCATTTTTCTTAGTCGTGAGTTTTATTATATTTAATTTTATTAAAAAGGTAACTAATCATTGATGATTTTATTAAGAAATGCTTTCCCTGCCCCGGGGAAGAATTCTTTTCCTCAAAAGGACAGCTGTTCAGTATGGAGAGTCAAGAGCATTCTCTTTCAGTCATTTTCATAATGTTATTCCCCAAGAAAGAGTCAGTATCTATGCTAAACATGACATGTTAAACCATCAGTCTAAGTTTGTGGTACTGTACCTGTAAATTCACCATTGTAGTAGACAAATGAGACTCCTTGAGACTGGATTTTCTTCCATTCTATTCTTAAGCTCATCCCTTTTGAAAATTTGTGCTTGCAACTAAGAATAGCCTCTAGAGGGAGAGGAAAAATAAAAAAAAAGAACGCAAAAGGGAAAATTAGAGACTTTAGCATTGTGTTTGGTACACATTCAGGCTCCATGAAATATCCCCCCTTCAAAAGAACTTGAGCAGTCAGCAGGGGCCAGATCTACTTCTCAAAGTGAGGCCATCAGACCTTCTCCAGATTTAAACAAACACAATGGGGAAACAGAAACTAGTTATTTTCCCATACTTCAGCGGTCTTCAGATCAAACTTCAGATGTTGGGGACTAGAAATTCCCATGTTGGATGGGCACAGATTCTGTATTACTACCCTTATTTTAGGTTTAAATCTTTTTGTCAGTGAGCAGACCACCATTACAAAAGGACTCTGATCCTGTTATCAACAATATTTTGTGAATTACCATTCTGAATTCAGTATTAGTAGTTTAACTGTTTAAATGTATAACTTAAGGCAGATGGAAAACACATCCGTAAGATGGTTAAATATTCTCCTAAGTAACTTATGTATTTAGTTGCAATTTCACGTTGGTTATTGTAAGGGTAGGTGGAAGGGGAGAGTCTGCTTCATTAAGGTTTCCCAGTCAAGGACCCTTTCAATGCAAAAGTGATAACAAGCAAAGGGGGCAGCAACAAGCAAAAACACAGAGACACAAACATGACAGACAGGGACTAACAGAGATGATGACAAAGACCATCAGTCTCCAAACAAACCGATGGGACTGTGGTGTGGGCAACTGGAGCGAGTGAGGGTCTCTGCACCAGTAGCTGGAGGGGCCACAGATGTTGGGAGTGTGCGCTGGTGAGTTTCAAAGCATGTGTGCCTGGAGTGCTAGCTATCGGGGCAGAGAGGGATGGCCTGAGTAAATTCAGGGCCAGCAAGTGGGGTCACACTGGGGGTGCAGGCACCCCTGGGCTTGTGGTGCTGGCTTCTGAAGTGGGGGGTTGTGGTGTCTGTGCAGTGTTTGTATCTTCCCTAAACCTGGTGTGCCTGGAGGTGTGTGTGTGTAATTCACTAGCAAACCTCAAGCTGGGAGAGCTGGTGAGTAGGGCAGGGGTAGCAGATGGGCAGAGGGGCTGCGCTGGTACTCAGGGGATCCAAGAATGTGCATGTGCTTGTGAATCTAGAGAGTGTTGTGTGAGGGCTTTCACCACTGAACTTCAATCTCCACCAGCCGGAGAGGAGGAAGGAGGCTCGGCTGTCTATACTTAATGCTTTATGTGAGCCCAAGCAGTATTATATGTGGGTGCTGTTGAAGGCAGTGCCTAGTCTGTGGTAGTCTGTGTACCTGGCAGCGCCAGTGTTGCGAGCATGTGTATGTGTGGGTGTGCGCACACACGCATGCATCCCTGGGACACTGGTTGAACCTGCAAATGGGAAAGCGGCAGCTGTGTCCATCGGCCTGGGACAAAGACCCCCACGTCTCCAGGTGCATTGGGCTGGGCTCCAGTGGCCGGGCAGGAGGAACCCCAACGCCCCTGGAGCTGCTGGCAGCAGAGGCTGCTCATAACATCCCTTGGCAGTTACCTCATTTTTCTTGAGTTCGAGACAAGAAGGTTCATACAATTGTTCACCTTCCTGTCTGTCCACTCAAGTTTCCCTGACTTATGTATAGTAGGCATCACCAACTAAATTTCACAGGGAGGCTGAGATTTCAAGAGTTACTGATTATTGCTAAAGTTGCCATAACAGGGTAGGAAACAAACCAAAATTAGTGCTCCTAATGAGGAACAGGTCATACTGGGAGCTCAACTGTTCTTTATTCCTCCGTCACAGCAAGGCATCAGCATATACCATCACTAATATGTAGCTTGCATCATCGTAATTGTGGTCTATGGTCAGGCCTATAGTTATTATGGGGTAACTGGAGAGGGAGAGAAGACATGACAAACTGTGTAGGTGAGTTACTGGGACAAACTCAGTGTTTCAGTAGTTCCATTCTCCGTGGAACAGCATGCTGAAATATATGTTGGGGTTTTTTTCCCAGTAAATAACTCTTAAGTCAAGGTATTAATAAGAATTGTTGGGAGACAACATCAGAGGAAACAATCCAACCATACATCTGACTGGCTCCAAATCTATTAATAAAGTAAAATTTAGTATCTCCCAGAAACTTCTGTAAAAGAAACAAATACAATATTGATCTTGCCACCTTTAGGCTGCTCATCTTCCAATATAGGCCAGAGTATCAAGGATCAAAAGCCTTTATAGTTTTGGCAATACCTGTCTAGCTTTCAGGAGACAAACATTCACTGCTCAAACATACAATCTGCATTAACCGCTACTCTTGTTTCCAGTCTCGGCAAACAAGGCTAAAGGGCAATTAAGAGCTACTGACAGATCTACCCACTCACCCTTTAGAGTCTGATTTCCTGGGTCTGTTCTGTAGAGAAACAAAAAGCTTCCAAGGGCCCAGACTGGTAGCCTTGGTGATCTCTCATAGGGGAAAAAATGTCCAGACTTGAAAGAAAAGTTGAGGCAGGAGGGCATTCTTTGCCAGAAACACGTTACACATGCACTGGCTGCTTCGAAAAACATGCTGTGCACTCAGGAAGCCCGAGGTTCCTGACTTCAGGTTGAGTGGATGGGTGGAGGCTTCCTGAATCTTAAGATTTGCTAAAGTTTCCTTTCCATTTTGTTTTTGTATCCTTCTAACAAAGAAAAACCATCATTCAAGCTCAGCTTGCTTTTGCTACTGACCCTGTGACAGTTGGCGGGTCTCATGAGCTAGCGTATATTAATTGACACAGAGACAACTCAGCTGAAGTGTTCTCAGCTGAACAAGTCACCTCCATCTTGAATGAGCTGCCACTTTCCTGCACGCCACATTTTTTCATTTCAGAAAAAGCCAGCATTGATGCCCTCCCACTAATCTTATTCGGAGCAAGGGAACAGAATGGAAGAAAGGGAGCACACCCAGAACAAGAGACAAGATAATAAAACCCTCCCTAAGCTATAGTTCCCCTCTCCCACTTTTTCCCGTACTAACGGAGTCAGTCAGAGGGATTTTCCGGAACAGGTCCACTTGACTTGCATCAAGGTAGGCCCACAGGACACTGCATCAGCACAGGCTCTGCCAGGCCTGGCAGAACCTTCTGAGATCTTGGAGAGGTCTGGACAATGTTTAATTTGGATTTACATCTGGTCTGGAGGCTATCATTTGGTTATAGAATCATAGAAGATCTCAAGTTGGAAGGGACCCATAAGGATCAGAGAGCCCAACTCCCTGCTCCTTGCAGGACTACCTAAAACTACCTAAAACCACATGACTAAGAGCATCGTCCAGACGCTCCTTGAACTCTGACAGGCTTGGTGCCGTGACCACTTCCCTGGGGAGCCTGTTCCAGTGACCGACCACTCTCCTCTACAGTAACAGGAGTTGGGAGGAGAAAAGAAAAATGCATTTCAGATCAGCTGTGTTCAGCTGAATAGCTACATCTGTCAGCCCCTGCCATTCCCTTAGTGCTGCGACACAAAAAGAACTCGGCATGGCATCTGAGCTATGTTAAACTGATCTCACTCTATTATACAAATAATAAAAGAACAAAATGCAAGCCATATATCATATAAAAAGACAGAACCTAATCGAGCTTTAATATTACCTGAAGAGCTTCTCTCTCCTCTTGGCTGTCCTGAGCTCTAAATGTATTAAGTTCTTCTTCCCCAAAAGTGACAAGAATACTCGACAGGGGCCCAGCTGACAGCTTTAGAGACCTCCAAAATATTTGATTATTACCTCAAACAGATGAATAAAGCCTAAAGCTCAGCAGTTTTTTCAATTCCTAAATTCCCATCTCTTTCCATTCCATTCCAAATGCAAAACACAAACAAACAAAAAACCCCACATAACCCACAAACCTCACATACACACTACTAGGATCCCTTTCTCACCTACCCAGCAAACATCAGGTTTTCCTCCCTGCCTCCTTAGCTTCTCTAGGACATTATTGGAAGTCATTTGTCATTTTACATATGACATATACATATATAAATAAGTAAATAGCCATTATAGTTACTGACAATTAAAAATAGCCATTGAATTATAGTTACTGACAATTAACTGACCTACAGTTGTTCTCTCTCTAGTCCCTCACTTCTCTGTCTTGTAAGATTATTAATGCTTCTCCTTTCTATCAGTTTCCATCATTTTGGGTGGAAGGAAACCAGACACAAGTTACAGAGTGAGCTACCAGGACTGACAAACAAATCATAGAATCACAGAATAGGTGAGGTTGAAAAGGACCTCTGGGGAGTGTCTAGTCCAACCCCACAATAAGTAAGAGAAAATGGGGACAAGACAAAGATTACACAAAGAGTCAATGGAGAGAGTAGGAGCAGGACCCCTCAAGAAAGAGAAAGACAATCTTAACAGCTGCACAGCTTCTGTATACATAGTTTGCATGTATTGTGTATATATTAAAGATAATCACAGCAATGCCCATACTGTACCCTTAAATTCCTCTGCTTTTACATTTTTGTTATCCGTTTCAATGGAAATTCCAGACACTTTACGATCTGCAAGGGGACAGAAAAAAAAGACAATTCAGCAATTAACACTTGTAGTTTCATATGCGCTTCAGCAGCTACAAGCAGTATTTTTGAGACCTCCTTACACTGGACAGATTAGATATTGTCTACTAGAGAGAGCATGGGACTAAGAGCCAGCTAGGGCTGGCCATGTGGGTGGCCTTGAACAATTCATCTTTTCCTCTCCATGCCCTGGCACCTGTGAAAAATAGTAATATTTCTCTTTTACAATAGCATGATAATATTTACATGTGAGAAGTTCTACATAAACAGTAGGTGGTGTTTTATACTGGGGTAATGTCTCAGTCTGTTTCTAACTGGGGAGACTCATATTAATCCATAAATGCATTTTCCACTGTATTCCTATTACAAGGCAGGCATGTTTACTGGAGAATACCATGTGCAGCTTCTATAGGGTAAAAAAATGCATGCAGTAATTGGCAGTTACCTCAAATTCTTGTTGAAATGAGAAGGAAAACATTAGTCAACATTTCTATAGTTTTATATCAAAGCGAGAAAAAACCACCATACATTCTTGGATATCTTTTGTATCAAGAATAGTGAAATTCCAGAGAGAACAAGTGAAATAACCACTAGCCCTACATCAACCCCCACCCAGCTACCTCCTCCCCCACTGCACCTCCCTACACATCCTCTCTTAAGAGCTGCTCTCCTCCCACGAAAGGACTCCACCATGTTCCCTCATGATTCAGAAGCATTCCAGCAAGGCCCAAGAGTTGGTCACAGTTACTACGATTACTCCATGGCAGGTTACAAGTCTACCAAGTGCTTAAGAACAGCTAAAACCAGTTCTTTACACATGTTTACATTAACTTTTTTTTTTTCCCCCAAAAGCATCTCAAGTTCTCTTGGGTTTAGGACCAGTTTTGAAGACAGCATGGACACTCCTAATGCAGTTCTTTTCCTCCATCCGCATCAGCCAACTGAACAATTGCTACAGAGGGTATGAACAAGAACTCAGCCCCTCTCCCCATCAACAGTATTTAGAAACATGTCTTGTTTAAGAACATAACGTTCTTTTGACTGATAGAAACTAGTCTTGTTTTACACCTTTTAGTCTAATCTTGCTATTTACCTCTCTCATGCACACAGACCTCCTTTGTTCATCCCCAAAGAATTAATTTCCCTTTCCCCTTTTTTTAGAGTTGCACACAACCTAGCAGATGGATATCCAGTCTTGATCTGAAGACATGAACAGATCAAGAATCTTTTGCTTCTTATTGTTTTCTTTTGACAGTTGATTACTTCTGTTGAAGTGTGTGCCTCATTTCTCACTTGAGTAAGTCCATTTGGGCTTTCAGCTATGGGTTCTCACAGCTCTGAGATAGCACGCTGTTTTCTTTGTATGAATCATAGGATAGTTTGGATTGGAAGGGACCTTTAAAGGTCATCTAGTCCAACCCCCCTCCCATGGGCAGGGACATCTTCAACTAGATCAGGTTACTCAGAGCCCCTTCCAACCTGATCTTGAAGGTTTCCAGGGACGGGGCATCTACCACCTCTCTGGGCAACCTGTTCCAGTGTTTCACCACCCTCATCGTAAGAAATTTCTTCCTTACATCTAGTCTAAATCTGCCCTCTTTTAGTTTAAAACCATTACCCCTTCAGCAACAGGCCCTGCTAAAAAGTTTGTCCCCATCTTTCTTATAAGCCCCCTTTAAGCACTGAAAGGCTGCAATAAGGTCTCTAACCCCAACTCTCTCAGCCTTTCTTCATAGGAGAGATGTTCCATCCCTCTGATGATTTTTGTGGCCCTCTGCTGGACCCGCTCCAACAGGTCCATATCTTTCTTGTACTGAGGACCCCAGAGCTGGTCGCAGTACTCCAGGTGGGGTCTCACTAGAGTGAAGTAGAGGGGAGAATCACCTCCCTCGACCTGCTGGCCACGCTTCTTTTGGTGCAGCCCAGGATATGGTTGGGCTTCTAGGGTGCAAGCGCACATTGCTGTTAGCCCAGGATATGGTTGGCCTTCTGGGCTGCAAGCGCACATTGCTGGCTCATGTCCAGCTTTTCATCCACCAGTACCCCCAAGTCCTTCTCAGCAGGGCTGCTCTCAATCCCTTTGTCCCCCAGCCTGTATTGATACTGGGGGTTGCCCTGACCCAGTTGCAGGACCTTGCACTTGGCCTTGTTGAATCTCATGAGGTTCACATGGGCCCACTTCTTGAGCTTGTCCAGGTCCCTCTGGATGGCATCCCATCCCTCAAGCATGTCAACTGCACCACTCAGCTTGGTGTCATCTGCAAACTTGCTGAGGGTGCACTCGATCCCACTGTCTATGTCATTGATGAAGATATTAAAACAGTACTGGTCCCATACACCATCATGGATGTCTTCTCAATTAAAGATCATTCCCTATCGTTCAAGTCTGGCACTAGAGAGGAAATTCTTCATGCAAACTGTTCCTACGGCCTTTTCCTTCCTAGTTTTTTTCAGCATCCTTTAAAAATACAGATTGTGGTTCTATCACTATCTATAACCATTGTCTTTGTGAGTCATGGAGCAACAGTCAGAAGGCGTATTTGAGTCCCCGGCACTGTAGCAAAAGTTCAATTACTCATTCACTGTATGCTGTTGTGGTGGGTTGACCTTGGCCAGCTGCCAGACGCCCACCCAGCCGCTCTCTCACTTCCCATCCTCAACATGACGGGGGAGAAAATAAAATTAAAAAGGTCACAGGTCAAGAGAAAGACAGGGAGATCACTTAGCAGTTACCACCACAGGCAAAACAGACTCAACTTAGGGAAAATTAATTAAATTTATTGCCAATTAAAAATAGAGTAAATGCAGGGGTTGTGGGGAATGACAGTTGTGGTCAGTCCATAACAGGTCCTCTCTGCCACTTCTTCCTCTGCACACTTTTCCCTGCTCCAGCATCGGCTCCTCTCCACGGGCCGCTGTCAGGAGCCTGCTCCAACACGGATCCTCCATGCAATTCAGCTTCCTTCAAAGCATATCTACTTGCTCCG
>NW_009194891.1:0-5560 GCF_000690835.1 Fulmarus glacialis | reverse complement strand
CCCCCGGGGCGCCGCCATTGTGGCTGCGGGGCTCAGCCGTGCCCTGCGGTGGGTCACTTGGAGCCGGCTGGAACCGGCTGTGTCTGGCCCTGGCCACTCCTCACAGAGGCCGCCCTGCAGCCCCCTGCCAGCCCCTGGGGACCTGCACCCCGTACCCCTGTATTACTCTTCAGAGTTGCTGCTTTCCCAATATCTCACCATCCCCTTCCCCTCTTCCAGATGTACGTCCAACATCTCTTGTTTCTAAGAGAATACAGCTTCACACCTGGCAATGTAAAGTGAATTTTCATATGTGCGCACTACCAAAAGATCCAAATTTGTGTGCAATTATCCTGTCCTTAATAGGTTTTAATTTTATCATCACCTTTGTGTTACCCCAAAATAGTTACAGCAGAAGTTTATAATATGAAAATAAATAAGTGAAGAAGACAATTCCAGCAATGCCATTTACATACCCTCAGAATACTGAAATAACAAAAAATACTTGTGTGACAAATAGCGTTTGGAAATTTTTTCCACCCCATCAAGAAAGGAAACTTTCATGTTAGACTTTAAATAAAGAAATAAAAAACCCCAAAGCAACCCCACACACCCCCTGATGAAACCAGAGGAGGGATCCGCTTCTCCAGCGCCTCCCAAAGTAACCGCTGCTCCTGCATGTCCTCACAGAGCCCACCTCCTTGCTTCTGTCCAAACTCGGTCTAGAATACAGCCTGAAGTCATTAAGTCATTTTCCTTTTAACCTATTAAGCCCTATTTAGATTTATGGAAAGAAAATTAGCTTTTGACTTTCACCCAAACCGTGTTGTTTCTAGAACAACAAACACCCCCCCATATCCTATATGCCAATAGATAACAAATCATGTTTATGTATCGAAATAACATCTTCCTTCCTGTGTTCATGATGGGGAGGAACATTTTGTTCTGAGGCTCTGACAGCAGCTAACACTTGCTAACGCTTAGGTAGAAAGCATTTCTAGGACTCCTGTGTGTGGGTAAAGCCATTTATAAATTATTGGCACATCAACCTTCTCTGTCTGGACACAAACCAGCTCAAAGACATGCAATTCACCACTGTATTACATTCACCGTTTCACAGACCTGGAAATTTCTCTCCTTTTCTTTAATACAGATGTCACGCAGCTCACTGTCAAGGTCTAAGTATTCATAAGCTAGAAGCCACAATAAGAAAACATGTTTTATGGCTTCTGGGGCAGAATCATGGTACTTACTTCTCACTATGGAAGTTACCACAAAATTACTTTGCATATTTTGTATTGGGAGCTTGCAATTGCACAAAGTCTCCATATTTCTCTTGCATCAAGGGATTTATAGAACACATGAAGATCCTATTATGCAATGCAATAAGTACAAAATACATCAGAAAAAAGAAAGAAAGAAGTTCAACATATACACAGCCCTCCTCCTCACACACACAAACCACACATATACGTGACCCTCTCCAAGAAGCAGTAGAGTCCGAACAGTAACTTAAGGTGGTGCAGAGACAGCTGACCGAATTAAAACCATTATATATTCTGATCAAGCAGAAAGACAGGAAAGCTCTTTAAAGCTAGAGCATCTCTTCCTTAAAATGTCCTTTTAGAAATGCCTCTGCCAATTATTCAGAATCCAAGATTTAGCTTGGATTTTAATTCACCATATAAAAAGCAATAGTGAAAAGATGACATATTACTGTACCAGTGAACTTTTTGTTCATCAAATGCTGTTATACAGACTGAAAAAAAACCCTACTCTTACATGTCAGTAACTGCATTTGTTTAGAAGTAAACCCCCAAAATACACACTTTCCATTTGATAATCACTCGCACAGCTGTAAACTGATAGAACTAGCTGGAGGAATCATTAAGGAAAAATGTATTAGTCAAACCAAATCAAAGGAAACAGTGTGCCTGGAGGAAATTACATGAGAACAGAATCAAAACAAAGTTATAAGTACAACAGAAAAAGCAGTCTTGGGGTATTTGTTTTGCCAAGTTCTAAACAGCAGGTGGTCTAGAGCAAAGCTTAACAAAGGTTTCAGAGGATACTGTAAGTCTAGGAAGTCTGATGTCCCAAGAATAAAGCAATAATGAAGCCAGTTCTTTTACTGAAATCCCTGAAAGAGAATAGGAAACCAGACATCTGTTTGGTGTTAGCATCCTTTAGATACATGACCACCTCAGGATAAACCACTGGCAACATGCTTAGATGCTGACGCAGACTTCTCAACTATGTAACTACCTACAGTGAGGTACTCAAACAATACCTGCAGTTTTGCCACGGTCGCATCATTTAAACATTCACACCAGTTTTGGCTCTCCTGTTGCCATATTTTTTCCTAAGAGAAGTACTCCATAGATTACATAGTCCATAAATGGGGAAGGGGGAGGAGAAGTTATCTACTGTTGGACAGAATTAGTTGTGAATCACCTAAAAAAAAAAAAAAAAAAAGACCAACTCCCATTCTTCTTAGTAGTCTTAAGATGCGGTTGCTACAACCAAAAGGCTACCAACGCTGCTCATGGTGGCATTGGCAGGCTAGACTATGTTAACTCCGACAGTTAACAACAGGCAGCCAGGGGTCAGACCCACCACTCCTCCCAGCCATGTTGCTGTCAGTGGTCAGTGTTTAAGCAGCCTTCGTCTTCCATGAGTTCTGCCTGGCGAATGCTAATCTCCAGCAAACGTGCTGGAGAGAGACTGGGAGTATTCACAGCCCCTGCAGGAGTCTCCTGTGTTGGCCGGAGTCCTTAACCGACCTCCAAAATTGGCGATTTAGGCACCAAAACATAGCCTGAAATAACTGGAGTAAACCCAGCTTCATTAAGTAAACATAATGTAAACATAGCATTAAGACTTCAAATTTTGGACAAGGGCTAGAAGAAATTATCCCACATCATGGGAGAAAAAAAAGGAAAAAGAAGCTCAACTTCAGTCTTCCAGTTATCTTGAGTTACAAAATTCCTTGAATCTTAAAGAATAGTAATAGAAGAGAATTTACCTTGGGCAGAGTTTATCCAATTCACAAAAAACCAACCCTACATATATTCAGCCACAGAAAACAAATAAGGGAGTAGTCTGAAGGCGGGGGGGGTCTGCAAGGTGGGAATAAGAAGCCCATCTAAGCCCAGATGTGGAGAGCAAGTTTGTATTTTAATAGATGTGGTGTGACTGCACAAAGAATGGTAACCTAAGAGAGAAGGCACATGTTCTGGCTGACCAGCTAAAAGGATCTAAAACACAAAAGGAACCTAAAGAGCTTCTCAGCCACACTGTCACTTATGTGGTAGCTGTCAGCAGTGCTTCTGTCATGTTTTGGAAACTGCTAGGCTTAAACACAGCAAGTTTTAGTTGTTCAGACCCCAGAGCTGCTGCTACTCTGAGACCTGGTGGTAACACATACAGCCCTTGAGAGTGGCTTAACATGCTGTGAAATATGTGGCAAGATTTTCAACACTCCTACTGGCTGATTAGGACATAGACCTTGCAGATGTTTTTAATCAAGGAAGAAAACCTAGGGATCCTACACTATGTACACACGTGCTATCCCTACATCAGTGGCAAATGAGATAAGTTTTTCTAGCAGCTTGAAGAAACTGCTTTTAACAAAGAAGTTAAGTTTTTAGTCCTTACAACTATAAGGAAAACTGTTCCTCAATACAAGCAGATGCAGTGCTCGTTTCCTGGCACTACAAAGAAGTTGTTCTACTCTATCTGTGCTGGTAGTGTTTCAAGCAACAGGAAATAAAAAAAATGGCTATTTATTTTCATTCCTTAGACAGTACTAGAAATGCAGTACCTTGGTCTTGACTCTTGGGAATGACAGAGACACATCAGAAGCAGGCTTTTAGATATTCAGAAGGTTCAAAGAATAGGGGAATGCAGGGAATAAAAGCTCACTGGCAGAGCAACACCGCTTAACTTCTGTGTTGTACGCAGTGCCTTTTCCATAAGGAGATTTATTAATAATGTCATGAAAAGCCTTGTAATGAACCACATTGTGCACATAGATACCTACTAGCTTTCCCTCCCCTCCTTTTATACAAGCCCTCTCCTCCTCACAAATTTTTTATTCATGGAGAAATGTTTTTAGCGGGAGCGGTGGGAAGAAAACAGCTAAATCCAATATTTGGTTTGGCTTCTCCTTTGGAAGAGCAGCTATTACAAAATTAAAATTCCATCTCTACGGCTGAGTATCTGACACACACAAAATGGACCTTCCCACCTCCAGCGAAACCAAAAAAATTTCCCCAAAACCCGACGGCGTTTTCCCTTCTTCCAGCCCAGGCTCAGAGCCACGCACAACGGAGTAATCCTCCACTCCGTTTGCTCTCCTGAGCAGAGCTATACCTTTGAAGCTGATAAGGCCAGCATCTAACTGGTAGGTCAGTTAGATATACAACATACACATCAAGTGTCTTGCTGGGAAGTCAGCAAATACTCTTTTCACCTATTTTTTAATAAAAGATCTCAAATTAAGAGCAAAAGAACTCAAATTAAAAAAAAGAAGTTAAAAGTTATCTACAGATATTCAGGTAAGACAAAGCAGTCAAGTTTAAACAGAGGCCTGCAGGACCTCTATTGCAACAAATCAAGGCGTCACCCTGAAGTGTACTTTAGGGTGTTCCCTCCAAACAGAAAAACCTTACAAGTAGTAGGTTGTTTCAGAAAACAAAACAAAACAACCCCCCCAAAACTTAGGCTAAAGTGACAGAGCTTAAATGGCCAAGCTGCTTAAGTTCAAATAGTTTTTCTTTGATTTACTACTTATTACATATCCAGAGGTCTAGAGCCTAACACAAAAAAGCGCGATTTTATTTAGATGTAGCATAAAAATAAAAACAATCCTTCACACTCATCTGTTACAGAAAGTAGGTTTTAATCAGCTTCAGTAACTCTGCCTTCGTAATGGAAATCACATGAGAAACAGAACGCAGAACTCCATTTTCATCCAGCCAGAAGTTATTTAAACAGGGGAAGAGAAGCTTTGCCAGAAAGTGACTAAGAGCAGGATTTCTACCTGTATTAAAAGCTGGTATTGGATGACCTGAGGAGCTCTCAGTCTCACAGGGGAAAGAAGTTCTTGTGTTAAATGCCTCAGCTACAGAGCAGACTAGCAAAGAGGTTTTCATTTACAATGCCAACCTAAGAATGAGTTAATCCTTGGCTTTGTGTGTACTGTTTAGTGCGATCTGGAAGGCTAGCACACCAGCTGATGGTGCCTTTATTCTTAACTTTCAAGTTAAGCAAAAACAAAAATCTTGAAAGTAAAAGTAGTAAGAGACAGAAGTTTTCAGAGCCAATTATCTAAAGTTATCAGCAGTCGTCCTAAGAGTTTAAGATCATGTTAATGATTCATTTCAGAGCAGAGCCCCAAGGAAAGGAAGAGATTATTTAGGTCAACCTTTCTGAAGAAACTGAACACCAAAGCACAACAATTCCAGGTAAACTGAACAGCCTCCTAAGTGCTTTCAGCAGTCCCAACACTGAAAGATTACTGCATGAGATGGTGTGGGAAATCCTGGGAAAAAATAAATTTATAATTAATTTTTATATA
>NW_009194890.1:35935-49053 GCF_000690835.1 Fulmarus glacialis | reverse complement strand
TTCTATGATTCTATGATTCTATGAAAGATAGCGGATAGCCTAAGGTAGTCCATCTTTGAAAAAGGAGAGGGAACCCTCCTCAAACACCAAAAGTTTGCAATTGGGATTCTGTCCTGGGAGGGGGAAAAGCAAGCCCCGCTCTTTTTCAGGCAGAATTAGGGTTTGAGACCAAGTTTCCCACGTGCTTAGTGCTATTCATGTGGCAGTGGGGTGAGATGTGTGTAGTTCCAATCGCTGCCTGTCATGTGTTATATCAACGTGTGACAATATCAAAATCTTGCTTATTTGGCAGTCTCCAAGGACACTTAGATCAATCTCTATAGTCAGGCAAAAGCCCAACTTGTGAATCTCAAGGAGCTTAGGTGCTATCAAAATGCAATTGTTCCTGCAAATGCCCAGCAGTTGTGCTCTAAGTGTTTTACCAGTGTTGCTGGTAGAAAATTTGGTTCCATAAGGTTTGGTAGGAGCAAAATGGTTGTTTTCAGTATCTAAAGCTTGTACATAGGCCCTTAAAGTGTCAGTTATTGGCAAAGTCCTTTAGTGAATTCAGGTCTGTATGGGTGTCCAAAAGATGTCTAAGACTTGTCACTTCCAATGACTTTGGGCTCACATACCTATCACCATACCGGTCTGTGTGATTTGACTCTGCTCCTGCAGTTTGACAATGCCCTTCAGAATGTTCCGAGAGGGTGAACTTTAAAAAATGACAAGAACATCTGAGAAGGGTGTTTGGCAGATATAGTTCTAGAGAAGCGTAAGTATAATTTCAGATAGAATTAGAAAAGGAGATGAAGTGTAAAAGTTAGTAGATAAGGACTTGGTTTTGTGAAGCAGACTTTTTGTTCAGGAGTGCTGAGTGTAGTTAACTCTTATTGCATTCCCTGACCTAAATACAGCTTTTGTCTTAGCATTCAGAAGCCATTAGATTATGTTCTCCAGTGCTGAGGATCCCTGCTAACTCAGTATTGCGCATTACCTGCAGGAGCATGGCGTAATTCATACGTTCAGTCGTCTCATCCAAGGAGGTAGAGTTAAGGTTATACAACACAGCTTGTGCCCCTTGTGATTATATATTACACAATTTTCGAAATCTAAGGCTCAAACATAATTAGAGCTATCGTTTCAACCCTAGCTATGCACAAAGCAAACATGTAAGAACATACTCAGTTACTTAACAGAGCTCCATTTTCTACTGTGGACTGTTCTGCACCTCCTCATGAAGACAAAAAAAAGTCAAGGTAACCTAAATAAACTCATGGATTTTATAACACGGGGGGATAGTTGAGACCATTGAAGTGAGAGTGCTGCTAGACCTGAAGTTTAGCCACCATCCTAAGCATAAATGGTGAAGGTGTCAGCAGATGGTGTTGAAAGATATGTTGAATTGTCCATGTTTCATAGGGTGAACAAAAGAGTTTTTATGTACCACAAACATTTTCCTTTATGCAACTCTTCATATCAAAGAGACTTGTGAGGAAGATGTGGCTGCATCTCATTATTTTTGTGGTTGATGGTAGTTACAGAAAGGTGCTGCAGAAATTCCACTTAGCCATAACATCAAATCCTTTTATTTAGGGAAAAAAGTCACCACACTGTAAACGAGCCTGAGTTGTCGTTTGGTACACTTTTTATACTCTGGTTTTTATCTACTACAACTGTCAGATGGAGACTGGAAAACTCAAAACATTTGTACAGTATTCCTTCTTAAGGGAGGCCCTTAGGTGGTCAGGTCTGGATTCACCTCCCATCTCCAGTGCTGGAGCACCTCTGCCAGCTGGCTGATGAATCAGAACTCTTTAGTCTAAGGCAATTCTTTGGGAGCGGACTGCTGCTGCACTCGTATGGTGATTTGGCACACGTACAATGATTTTACCATGTGATGGTGAGAAGAATTCAGTGGGTCAGCAAATGAAGTATCAACAAGTACATGAAGCAAGCTCTTCATCCACACAAATGGATGCTCAGAGCATCTGCTTTGCTATAGAGCTGTTTCTCATAGTTTCAGTAGATCTTCACACACCTAACATACAGTAAGCACTGCTACTTTTAGACTTCTTAGCTCTCCAGATCATTGAGTGTATTGAGAAACACTGGACTTATGGAGTAATGAGAATACTCACTGTTAACGTTTTGCCACGATGAAAATTTGCCCAGTCTTTGCTTTCTATCTCTTGCCTGTTTTCTGACCCATGACAAAAGTTTCCTTTCACAACATGCCCAGGGAGCTTCTTCAGAAGTCCCTTGTGTGAGTTTTTGTTAAGCTTTTGGGAAGTCTATTTAAAATAAGTTAATTGGTTCTTGTTTATCTGCAACTGTATTGACACTGTTTGAATAATTCTAGGAGAGTGTTTGAAAATTCTAGGAGAGCATTTAATTTTCCATGTGATGCAAGTGATGTAAGCAAGTCACTGAGAGACAAACTGTCAGAAATGGCACTGGTGGTGTCATTTTTGAAAAGTAATTTGGACAATTACAGCCAGTTAGTGAGGTATAGAGCTCTTCCACTTCCCATTGGCACCGATATGACTTGTGGGTGCTCAGCAACTCTGAAGCAGCTCAATCTTTGTATCTCAAGCTGGGTGTCCATGCTTAGAGGCCAGTTTTATGAATATCTGTTATAACAGCTCTGTTTCTCTGCTTCTCAATCTGTTACAGAGAGATGCATGATAGATTTTTATCCTGTCGGACATTTCACGTTCCTTAGGAATAAAGGGTTTCCTCAAATGGAAGACTCAACAGAAATTCAAAGTATTCATTTAATGTCTATGCCTGTATTTAATTTCAGTGTTCATCTTTGGATCTAGCATAACCTTTGCAGCATCAGATTGCTTACCTCTCACATCTCATAAATGTTCTGCTTGACCTACTAAAGCTCCACCTGTGACAAAGTTGAAAACCACCTGAAAAAGTACTTTATTTCCTTCGTCTTCCATCATAACTGGAGATCTGCAAGATATGTCTTTCCTGAGAAATACTTCATTTCACAAACTGCTCCCTTAAGTGTGGGGTCAGGTTAAAAAGGGCCAGTGTTTGTAGACAAGCCATTTGTTTTCCTTTGAGTGTTTAATTTGTTTATTCCTATTTTCAAATAATCCCCAAGCAATATAGTTCCTGTAGCTGCGATCATCACGAATTCAAGTTATTCACCTCCCAGAGGGTCAGACCTTTCATCAGTATGCCATTGGCACAAAGCAGCGAGTGTTGCATATTCATCGTCCGGACGATCGTCCGGCTAGAGGGCCTCTAAAAAGCCCAACTTTTTTTTGTTCTCAGAGCAAGGAAAACAATCCCTTCCCTTCCCCAGTCCCTCGATAAGGGTTTCTGTCCAATAACGGTGCTCGCTGCTCTGAGGCACATTTAACTGTGAAGTTTGCAGCGGGAGAGGCTTTCCTTCAAGCTGTTAGTGTTTTATCCTGGCAGGCTCCTCGAGGTTGTTGTGAGGAGTCTAGCCAGTTGGTGAGCTTTGTAATCTAAACCAGCTGTCCCAGGCTGAGGCCCCCATTTGCATTGTTTAACATACTTAGAAAATGAAGTGTTCATTTTTAACATTCCTCCTCCAATTGGTTTAATGCTGAATTACAGAAGAGAACTAAGCAAAACCAGGTGCTCTCTCTGTATTCTCTCCAGTGTCTGAGGAGGTACAGACGGCTCCCGAACTTCTCCATTACTTGCTATTTCATTCTTTGGACTATAAATGACTGAGGAACTGAAGTGCTAGCAGAGGGTAATGTTTGGAAAAACTTTCTAGTTATTCATCAGCACAGACTCTGGTTTTTTTCCACCTTTCCCCAACGGTTTTGGACATGCAAGGATTAAAAAGGTAAGTGGTATGCATGAAACTTCTTTACTTACTGAAGGGAAACCTACTTGTGGAAAATATCTGCGGCAGGGATTCAGTATGCCAATCCACTTGCTAAAGCCATTTGCAAAGAGACGGGATCTCAATGGTCAGAGGTGGGGAAGGACGATCTGTCTGTTATTAAATCTGTGCTGTCTCTGACGAGTTCCTTCTTGATCTCTGCTTACACTCTGCGCTTTAGGAACCCCAGTATCCGCAGGAGTGCTGAATTGTGACAGCAAACGATCCCACTGGCTACAGTGACTGATTTGAAGCTAATTAGTTACTATTGCAGAAGTTAATTACTAGTTTAAAATATTTTGCCTGCTGGGCAAGCTACTGTGACCAGCTGAATATAGTGTTGATAGGTTGTGCTGCCTGTCCGTTAATAATTCTTGAGGGGATTTGAGATCTAAAGTAATGAGCAAATTGAGACGGTGGTTGCAGGCAGAGGCAGTAAGGTCACCCCCCCACCAAGAGGAAAGAATATATCATGTAACAACAGAAACTAAAGACTGTCTAGAAACGTATGAGTTTTGTCTGACCAGTTTTATAGGGGATTTTGTTAGCATGCACTTCTCTGCAATAATGTAGAGCGTAGCCCAGTTGCTAGGTATGTTAACGTTCAGCTATAACCTGTTGTATTTCCTTCTAGTGCTGTTCTTGCTATATGCAAAGTGAGTATGCAGTCTCTATACCAATGCATGCTTTAAAATCTCTTCAAAAGATTTGAGGAATCAATACATCAAGTGCAAGCCTAAACGGGTAATATTGTATTTTGAATGCTTTGCATCCAACTCTAAGGAAAAGTCTGTGCAGAATTTGCCTTTCCTTGTCACTCAAAAGCTGCCAAGAAGGACGATCTGATTCTGCGGCACTAGGAACAACCATTTTAGGGTTTATGTTTACTTTTCAGAGCTTGTGTCTGTCTCCTCTTTTAAAACAAATTTGTTCAAATGTGTTGGTCACTGTTGGTGTGTGGTTTTGTCTGATGCATTTGTAGGTCTTGTTCAGCAACTCAGTTTGCACTGGAAATCAGAGACAGCTCTAAGAGAGAAAGTTGGCAGCTTGCTTGGGTAGCAGAACTAAGGCTACCTAAAATATCCCTTGCTTCCTGTACTGGTTTTGTGGGAACGTATTGTATACAATTGCCGTTCAGAACTAGAATCCAAGATAAGCAAGATGTGGGTCTAATTGTATTGAGAAGAAATTTTATATAAGGCAGTGGCAAAGCACTGAAATCCATAGTACATAGAAAAAAAAAAATTCTTACTGTCCTTTCCTGGCTTTCTGTGTTTTGGTAAATGCTTGGGGGTGGGAGTTTAGTTGACCTGGATTTTCATGCTCCAGGTAAGGAGTTCCGAATACAGCCGTGGAGCTCTGTTACCGAGGGATCCTCTTCTTTCAGTTGCAGTGAAGAGACCCAGTAGGTCCCACTAGATGATAAGGGGATATAACTGGGGAAGGCTCCATTGAAGATAGCAGCTTCTAGTAACTGATGACCTGGCAGTTTGTGTCTACTTGCAGAGCAACGTATTACTCAAGACTGAGTAAAGGGACAGAATCTGGCCCTAAGAAAATGGATTAATCTCAAATATAGTCTTCTGGGGATGAAATGCGGTTTAGTGGTTAGAGCAACTGGCTTGGATTCAGGACCTCCTGCATGACATGTCTGCAGCCCTGCCAATGCGTTGCGCTGTGAGCTTAGGCAAGGCCTGTGCTCTGGTTTACCCATCTGTAAAATGTGCATAATGTGCAAGAAAAACTTTGATATTCTCAAAAGAAATGTGTCAGAGAGGGGCAAAAATACTTTACTGATTATTACACACTTGTTCATTAAGCAGCTGCTGCATGGGGTATCATAAAAAATAGATTAGTTAATAGACATGTTCGGTCTTATTCTGATCCCATTTGCATAAAACCATAGTAAAATCAGTGACTCTGAGATCTGAATCTGGCCCACGGTTTTATTACTCCCTCTTCAGAGGCCAAATTCATGTTAGCAAATCTTTGTGGAATACACTGAAGTGCCACTAGAAATTGATTTGTCCATGTGTATTTAATTCTGTATAATGAGCCTGGATATCAGAAGGTTTTCAGCCTATTTTCTATGCACATTACAGGATACTGACTGCTTTCACACTGGCCGTCTGCCTTTCGAGCCCTGGAAAAGCACAGGTGAGAGGTGCACGCAGAGATCTATGTACTGTTTTGTGCTGAAGCGCTATATGGCATGAGACCTAACTGGCTAGCAGGTGAATAGGAAGCTCTGTGGTCTGGGGTTTACATGAAGAGGAAGCTGTGTGGTCTAAGGGTTTAGAGGGGAGAACGTGGAGCCAGCAGGATTCTGGACTTGAACATGGACTGAGCTTATTGACTCATCCTTGCCAGCTCAGCAAAATATCCTTGTAGAAACCTGGACCTCACTGAAAACCTGATTCTGCCTCTGAACTGAACACTTCTGGAAAAGGAAGTAGGAAAAGCCATCCCACGAGAGCAGGCCCAGCTCAGTTCTGTGGTGGGGAACATCCACGTTTGGAAAACTTATTCATATAAATAGGTATTTTCTGTGTATAGCAGGATCTTGTCTTAAGACTGTTTAATTTTGGACTGTGATCCTGAATGACTGCATCTTAGTTTTCATTTTAATTTATGCCTGAAACCATTTTTGTTCAAGAGGCAGGGCTTTTGAGGGTGGGTGGAAGTAAAGCAGTCCAGTTCTTGAAATAGGAGAAGCATTAGTTCTTTGTGTTCTTGGGCTCCAAGTGGACTTTAAATTAGGAAAAACAGTTCCCAAAGGCATGTTACGTTTGAATTCCTAGTTGGTAATCCAGATATGCTCAGTGTCCAGAGCTGTGTTTCTAAATACCTTTGCCAAAAGGCTCTGAAATGTAGTTCGTTTTTTTCTATTGAAAATTGAAAATTTCCTGCACATGGCATGCTTATTGATATTTTTGTGAACATTGGATCTGTATGGGAAATGCTTTTCATGCCCCTGGAGAATTTTTGAGATGTCTTTAAGGGTTTGTTTATAATTTAAAAAATATTGTTTCCATGGTTATTTTTATAAAAACATCTTGTACCGTGAATTAATTTTGAAGTCTAAGCAAAAAGCAGGTTGAAACCAAGATGATAGCAACAAATTCTTTCTGAAGACATTGAAACTGGTCATTTCAATAATACTGGAATCTTTTCTAAAGTAAAGTTCTAGGAAGTTGTTGAAACCAGTTCTACACTAGTTTCAGTGTTTCTGAGTCATCGTTTACTGTCTAAAAGAAAATAATTTCGTTAAAAACTATCTTAACTTTTCCTGCTAACTAGGTGTAGCGTATACACCACAGCACAGAAAAGAGAACAGAAAGTAGAGTACGTACATTCTTTAAAACGAGGCTGATTATACATTCTCCCATCAGAATATCTTGGCTTTCCACAGCATGGTACCAAAACATCTCAGAATGCCAAAATAAATCAAGGCAGAATTCCTTCATAGTTGTTTGACACTTCGAGTAGTGGTTTTGTGTATTCATGTGTGCAAGTGTCAGGTGCAGTCCAAATAGTGCCATGTGTTTCACTTCATGTCCCCTCCCTAGTTCCTGCAATGGCCCTGCAATGACTTATCCAGCTCAGCCCTTGTCTCCCACCTACAACTTACTACTTTTCCAAATATGAACCGAGTACTTTATTCTCCCACTGATTTCTTCCACAAAGTCCAAAAATAAGTGTCTTTATCATTCATTGTCACAATAGAAAAGGAAGAATCTTGAACACACTTTGTCCCTCCACCCTCTGGTTACTTCAGTGATTCCTATTTTCTGGATATCTCTTGCTTACATTCCTTAGTGTAACCTATTAGCTGGCAAGATCCTGTGCTTGTGGAAACTGCTTGTCCCGTTGCTGAATAGCTGGAGGCCCAGTCGAAAACTAGGGAGAGCAGGGAATCATTTTAATGGGCTTTGACACAACCATCACCAGGACTGTCACTGGTTTAGAACTGCTGAGGTCACTGATGAGGTGCTGAAGACTCCAGGATGCAGCCCTGATAAAGACCAGCACTGTAGGATAGGAAGGAAGAAGTAACCTTGCAAGTCTAGAACATGTGTCATTGTAAAGATTTATCCTCTAAGAATCAAAAGGTTTGGTGTAAAGTAAAAGCCTTGCTTTTATTAAGCTTGTTATGTTTTAACTATGGCTGCAATTCAGTCAGATGGCTAACATGTCGAGACATATGTGCTGAATTGTCTATATGTGGCGTCTTAGAGCCTATTAGAGAAGTTAGCTAGTACCTTTTGCCTGAGCCCCCCTGTTCTGGCAAAAACAAGACCCCAAAATAGAAGAATGTACTTCTGTGTTAACAACTGGTATGGAGCCCATCGCACATCATGTGTTGGTTACTCCTGGGGAGATGAAGAGCCTGACATCGTCATCACCTGAGGGAACTACTTCTGAGTTAAGGGGCTGGAATATGTGCTGAGGTCTCCAGTTCATGCCTTGCTGACTGTCCTTTGGGGAAGGGACTTTATTTTGGTGTACTGTATAGTGCTGAACAACTGTACTAAGCATAATAAGCCAGAGGAGCATTTGACTCTGCAACCCTCTCATTTCACAGTCACTGAGTGTCCTTTGTTTTCTCCTTTTAGCAACAATGCACTAATGGGTTTGACCTGGACCGTGCCTCTGGGCAGTGCTTAGGTAGGACTTTAATTAAATCAATACATTTAAATTGGTGTTAAGAAATCCTGACTTTATTGAGTTAACATTGTGCTGCTGTTAGTATGTTTTAGTTGAAAAGTTCTTGCTGTGTGACAAATATGTGTGTTTGTGTACATCTATATACAAAAATATATATGTATATATATAAATATGTGTGTGTATTTACATACCACAAGTAGATAATGATCTTTGACGTTGTTGATATACTAATTGGCCATCAGTGCTTCTCAAATAGCTGTGATGCATTGAGATGAGTTTGGGAGCCCAGTCTAGTTGCCAAATGACAAGGGTTGTTTACCCTCCTCTTTCTCCTCCAGACTATTTACTATCTTTGTTGGCAGCCTCCACCTGGAGGCTCAGATAAAGTCTACCACTGCTCCAAGTAAATTGTTGAGGCAATATAGGGAAACACACACTTTGCCCTATAGCATCTTTTTATCAATGGCATTCAGTCTCCAGGGCAGCATCTTCTGCGTGCATTAAAGTCACTCAGACAGTAAGGGAAAAAACAGCAACAGATTGCTTGCCCTGTCATAGCAACCTACTGCTTCTGAGCTCCGAGAGCCAAGCAAATGCTCAGTTTGGCTAAACCATTTGTACCTTTCTAAATTTAATTCAGCAACGATCTCAGTCAGAGCAAGAAAGAGGCCTGAACCACATCCCCAGATCTGAACATCCCTAACTTTTTCTGTGGGAGGGAGCTCAGGCGTTCCAAATCAGGATCCAAGTTTCACAGCTGGGCAAACCAAACCACCAGTGTTTGAAATCCTGATCTGCATGTTGTGGTTTGGACAGACCCTCCAGCAGGAACAGGCGGTAGCATGCTGTAGCCATGTGTAAATCAGTGTTTAAACCAAACACATATAGAATAACAAAGCAGGCTTTCCCCTCTCCCTCTACCCTCTAATAGTGAAGTAAAACAAGTAAAACACAGGATATATTGAATATATGGGATGTTTCCTGCTTTAGTAGGATCTAACTTCAAAGTGAGGTTCCACAAGGAAGGATTAGCTTTTCCGTTCAAAGAGAGTATTAAATTTTTTAGCAAAGTTTGAGAAAAACATGTTAACTATTTTTTGGATAGGTCCCATTAAGAAGCCCTCACTCATTTAACTTCTGCAATTTCCTTCCAGATATTGATGAATGTCGGACTATTCCTGAGGCCTGCAGAGGAGATATGGTGTGTGTCAACCAGAATGGTGGCTATTTATGCGTACCGCGAACAAACCCAGTATATCGGTCACCATATCTGAATCCTTATTCAAATATTTATCCACCGCCCCAAGCACCAGGCCCCGTTCCTAATTACCCTACTGTTACAAGACCTCTGATCTGTCGATTTGGTTACCAGTTGGATGAAAACAATCAGTGTGCTGGTAAGTAGTAGAAATCTTTATTCTATATTTTTATTTACATTAAAGCTTGTCCGACATTGGAGAAACAATTGTCCTGCAATTGTCCTTCAGTTATTGTATCACTCAAGCCCAGTCTTTTGAAGTTCAGCTACTTTTTGAGCTCTACGTTTCATATAGTCACTATTCAATGCAAGCTAAGATATGATTTAGTCCTATTATTTAACCGCGAAACCCACTTTTATGAGAGATGTAATGTTTTTATGAGGTAAACAACCATCTGATGGCAGGCGATTTGTCAGTGCATCAAAGGCATGCCTTTTATGCTTATGATTCTGTCCTTGAGAGAGAAGATACGTGGCCCTCCATTTGAAGCACTAAATGGGGACTGAGGAAACCTTGATTCAGTTCTTGGCAGAATGTGACCTTGTTCAGATTTCTGCACCTCGGTCTTCCTCCCATGCTTTGCATTCTTCACTTAAACTGTGAGCCCTTTGGAGCACATACACTGCTTATCTAGAGGGTGGTACACAACTCTTAGCACTACCATTGCTTTAATGACTATAGACTTGAGCTGAGACTGGAACTCCCTTGTTCCAGGCACTGCGCAAACACACGGGGAAAGAATCACTGCCCCAGCAGGGCGTTGACATTGTCTTAGCACCTTGGTATTCCCTGATCTCCAACACAAAAACTAAATAACCCTATGAAAAATTTCTTGTGTTGGTAGTTTTTCTACTTTTGCATCTTTTGCTAGATTCTGATTCCACTTACTTCATTTTATACTGTGTTTAACTTGGATATAAGCTGCTCCTGTGTTACTCAAATTTAAGGGAGATTTAGATTATATCCCTTTGGTTTGCTTGCTTTTGATAATGTCATGTTATGAAGGAACGGAGAGAAAATTTCTGAACTAGATTGAAGTAGATTCCACTGGCCAAAATATTTATTTTTATGCCAATCTTGGAATCAAGAGATCAGGATCAAACTGATCATTGGCAGCTGCTCAGGGCAAATGCTGGAGATGTAGCCCACAGGTCTACCACAAAGTTAATCTACAACCACTACTTATTTCTGTGTCTCAGTTGTCCTAATGGTAGAGTTTTTTATCTGTTATTATAGGTAGCTAATTGTCTGAAGGTTTTTATCAAAATCTTTTTTGAAATAGGACTGTCTTTGACAAGAAAAAAAGCCCAAACTACAGAAGATATGAGCTTTCAATAGAGAATTTTGCCTGTCTGTAGACTAAGGAACTGCACTTAACTCAGAACATTTCTTTTTGAATGCTGCTGCAGAACAACACAAGAGCTAAAACTGACTTGTTTCTTGGGCTGATTCTGCCCTATTGTCTGAAATTTCTGGCAGGACTTGGTTTCAGATGGTGTACTTCGTTTGCTTCCCTAGTGAGGAGACCATGATGCTTCACGGGAGCTGTGAGAGTCTAGATTTAAATTCAGCTACTTTCTGTATTTGACAGTATTTGTGTATTTTCTGTATTTTGTGTATTTTCTGTATTGAAAATTCAGCATTTTTCTGTATTTGAATCATTGCCGTCATTATGTTCCAAGGTGGGAAAAATGTATTTTCTAACCAGCACTAGTAGTAATACCTACTGGAAAATTGAAAGAACTGTTTTTTTAATGAGGAGTTTTGAAATCCTGGGATAACTGTTGAGTTTGCTGTAAAAATAAGCATGTATACTACCCAGTCCTTTGAAAATTGCAACTAGTCCTTCTGATCTTAGCAAATTGATCAACCTCAGCTGCTTTATCTACTGGTTTGTAGGCTTCCAGGAGTCTTTTTATTTTGCTAACTTTGATGTAGATGAATCAGGAAACAGGGCAGTTAGTGGAAAAGAAGTGCTGAAATCAAAGGGGAAATGAAAGCCCTATATTTTACTCTCTCTGGCCTGCTGCACGCAAACCATACTAATCAAAACAGGTGGATTTTGGAAACTTTGCAGGTGGTGCGGATCTTCCACCTGCAAAGGGCATATATGTTCCTATCCACACTGGCAGAAATGTGAGGACTAATGCTTTCTTCAGTCAGGGCTTTTCACTTCTGTCACTTTAACTTTCAAATACGGGAATTTAATTGTGAGGGAAAGTTTGATGAGTAGAGACATTAACAAGAATAGAAGGGAAAGGATCGACTGTCATTTGAGGACCACAGTTAGCTGGAAGCAGTTTTTGAAAGTCTACATCAGGTTTGAATTTGGGCAGATGATGGATCACATTTGTGTTAGAGGAAGAAAAACAAAACTTAAAGAAAACAAGACCTGTCAGAGCAAAGGGGTCTCTGCTAGGGTTACATTTCATTTTTCATTTAGTGAAATCCTCTGGAGACATTCACTGTTTTGATGCTGTATTTATTTTTGTATCTGTGTGCCCTAGGATGGGAAGTGTGAGCACCAAGGTATGAGTACATGTCTCACTGCGGTGATGGTAGGAAGGACTGATCCTCTGTTTCCAGGACTTCTGGTGCAGTTAACAGGGGTGACGTGCAGCCTCGTGCTTAAAGGCCTTGGAGATGAGGCACCAGGGAACCTTGACAGGGTCCTCAGAAACCGCTAACATTTCACTCAGGTCATTCAAGAAAGTCTGAATCGCATGAGTCATGGCTCCATCTTATTATAAGTTAATTATAAGCATTGCATCATGTTAATAGTATTTCAGTTGCTCTGTGCTTCCCTGCTTGTCAGCATTCAGCATGCTCTTAGGATACAAAGCCCTTCAAGGGTTAATTTTGTGGTGGAATGGTTGAAGAGAGTAAACTGGAAGCTATTTTGCCCAGTAGCTGAGCCACTATATAGCTTACAGGTTTGTTATGTTGGTGTTCTGGCACCACCTGCCAGCATCTTCTTTCCAAACAAAATTAGTCACAGGTATTTCCATTAGAGATGATGAGACTTTTTGCTATTGACTTCAGGGGAAGCAGAGCGATTCTATTTCCAATTTTTAACAGAGTACACATTTTTGTCTGGTCAGATATGGGGTTACAGGTCTGGGCCACATTAGCTAGGCCAACAGAAATCTTTACTTTCTCTTTGAATTCCAGTCAAAACAGCTTATTAAACACAGGAACCTTCCCTGGGAGATTTGCAGCCTCAGCTTTGAAGCGCTGAGCTTGTTCAAGAGATTTCCAAAGTGAAACAGGATAAAAATTTGATCTGAAATCTGTATGAGACTTAACGAGCTCTTTTTTATTTTACTCCCCCC
>NW_009194890.1:22779-35904 GCF_000690835.1 Fulmarus glacialis | reverse complement strand
CCCCGCCCCCGCTTTGCTAGAGCTGACAGAAACACAGGAAGGCTGTGAGAGGGTCGCTCTGGCCTGGCCTGGCATCTGGCCTGCCTGCCAAGGCTCCACGTTCCCTGGCTCTCAGAGGAATGTGCACCCCGGGTGGTTCAAATAACATTCCCCCTCGTGGGGGCTGATATATTCCAACACAGCAAAAAAAGAAATATAAGGCATTCTTCTCCCTTTCAAGCTTTTTTGGCCTTATCCTTTCTGGCCTGGATGGTCATAGACAGGGGTTAGGTGTCCACGTTCCTTCCCCATCCTGTTCACCACTCAGTCTTAACAAGACTCTTTTATCTCCAGATATCGTCCTTTGTGAAAACAAAACCTTTCCTGGCACAAGTGCCTCTCAAAGACATCTGTCAGTGACCGTTTTGCCCACTCCATTGTCCTCTGCATGGTGCAGAAGTAGCTGCAGCCATTTGTGGCAACAGGCAGAGAAATATTTTAATGATAATTACTTTTTAATTCTTCTGTGGGTTTGATTCCTGATACATGGTATTTTTACTCCTGGAGTTGCTGAATGCTTTATATCTTATATGTATAAATGTACTGTGTTTTCAACAGCACGAAGTCTGTGTAAACTCCTTCCAAAGCAGGTTGGGAATGATTTATAACCACAATTAACGCTGGAATAAAAGACCACATACAGGAAAAAGCAAAGAACATCTAGCGCAAGAGCCCTGCTTGAACTGTTTGTCTTCTAACGTTACTTCTCTATAAATAGAGAATGGTTAGTCATAATAATTACTTTTTGTTCAAGGAACTTGGTCTAGTAACTGTTGGCAAGATTAAACTGGAGCGAGGGCCCATGTTCTTGCATTATACATTCGTAAGGTGAGAGCTCTTTCCAATTTCCCTTTGCTCCACCTTGCTGTTTCCTGATTTACAATGATCTTTAAAACATGCCTCAAACACAGATCCTTCTGGGCATTGTGGAAAGAACTGTAATGGGTGGGCTCTTATTTTTGCTTTCTCTCCCACTAATGCATGTGCACAACGTGAGGAGATGATGGGGGTGGGGAGGCATCTAAAAGGGTTGAATGGAGGGATCAGAGAAAGCAGACCGCAAAGACAGAGAAGTAGATGTTAGGAAAGGTGTAAGCATAAGGCAAGATGAATATGACCTAGAGACAGAAAGAAGTGAGGAGACCAGAAGAGTTAACAAAAAAAAAAAAAAGGCATCATCTTTATTTTTAAAACAAAAGCTAAAAGGAAGAAGCACGAAAACAGAGGGAAATGGAAGGATGCTCTTTCCAAGCGTAAGAGAGAATTGTTCTTCAAGGCAATTGTTCATCTGTGGAGTAGTCATTGCTTCAGCTTTCTTCATTTCTCAAAGACTGCCAGGACCTCCTACATTCCCCACCTACAGGTCCCCAGTCCTACGTTCGTGGAGTGAAACTCCTTCCTTCAAAACATTACCTTTGCACAGATGGGTTTTAGATCATTATCATTTATATTGCAAGCATACCCACATCCAAGCCTGCAGTTGTACTGACCTGCCCTGTGTGCAACCTCGTTAAGAACAGCCTATGCGTAGATGAGTTTTCAAGCAAAATAAAGGAACCAGATGTGTGTGTCTGGGGAGAGGGGAGGGAAATGAAGATACAGGGAACCGAAAGGAGGTGCCCAGGTCTTGCGGCAGGGCCGTGGCTGTGCTGGGGATAGAGCCCAGAATTCCTTACCCAATGGCTTAGCCACTACTCCAGGCTGCCTCCTAATAGTGACTTTTCTAGTGACCTCTCCGGGCATATAGAAACAGGAGGAAGAAAAGGAGGGAAATGCAGCAGGGAGATTATGCCCTGGAAGGGGCTGCGTAAAGCAAAACCAAAAGGAATCCACTCCTGCCGTTGCCTTTTTTAACCCTATTTGGTTCAGCTCTGTGTCTTTCCCTTCTCCCTTTCTCCCTTGGTCTGTGAGACAATCTCTTTTGCTATTCTAGAGGGCCAGTTCCCGAAGGCTATGCATGGTCCCTGTTAGGGCAGCATGTTTGAATTAACTAGAAAAAAAAAGAAAGATTGCATGAGAACAGGTTCTGCAAGAGGTTCAGGGCAGCCCCCTGAAAGGATATGTAATCGATGACGACTCCTGATTAAATTAAGGGCCATGATGTGTAGCCTTTATTCGTAAGATGGTTTTCCTGTTGGGTTTTGTATGGGGAAATATAAATTTGGACCTCATGCTGCCGTAGCAACAGAAAAGTTGCCTCTGAAACATCTCAAGAAGAAGCTATAGATGGTGGCTAAGGCTTGGGTTGGAGGATTTTGCATTCAGTTCCTGACTTTGCCATAGATAAACGTGCTGGATATTTTGGGGCTTCAGATCATTCTGTGTAAACTGAAGTAATAATTCAACTTCAAGATTGTACCAAGGATAATTTCACAAGTAGATGATAGGTGCTGAGACAAGTCCCTGACAAGTATCATGTAAAAATATGTAAACAGGAGAAAAAAGGCCCAGTTTAATAATCCTACAACAGTGAAGCTCAAAGTGAGACATGTGGAACTTATTTACCTCCCTAGTGCACTAAACTGGTTGGAAATCACTGGGCACTTTTGTCTACGTTTCTGCATAGATCAGAGGAGAGGGGAAGTCCCAGAACTTTATCAGTATCTCCCATTTACTTCAGGAATACCTGTGCTACAAAAGCTTTCAGTGGTTATTTGATCCTGGAGTTTTCCTGTCACCATCTACTTATGCTGTGCTCATTTCATGTTTTAGCATAATTCAAGATGGCTGACCCTTGATTGTCTAATGTAATGAGACTAGACAAGCCAGGTAAAATAAAGACGTGAAAAATACAAATACATTAAGATAGAAGACCGTATGCCAGGGGACTAATGGAAGAAGGATCATTAATATCATAGAGTACAGACATACTTAACATAGCCCTGTCCCATTGGATAAACCCACATTGTACAGCTCCAGACAAACATGACTATAATTCTTTTGGGTCCGGACTCAGTGCTTCTGATCTCATGGCCTGATCAATTCACAACCCCAACTATCTTCATAAATGTAATCAAGACTTGACCATAAAATATTCATGGGCAAAAAAGTACATCTGAAAACACTCAGAGCTCCTTCCTCCCTCAGGAAACCATTGCACCAGCACAGAGGATGGCCTGAGACTGAGGAAAGGCAAGATTCAGCTAGTCCTTACAGTAGGGTCCATCATTAGGGTCATTCCTGCAGCAATTTGACCATCAATAAATGGGAATTTACCAAGGAGAATGAGGGTGGAAATGCTGCTTTTCACTGAAGTGAATCCAGGAGCTGGCTTGATAGAAAAGGTTGCTGTATGTATCTGTCTGTAGCAGGGTAAACTGAGCCTTCTGTGGCTTGGATTATTCCTTCCTTCATTCCTCGCTAAGTGCAGTGTGGGAGGAGTACGGTCTGGTGGTTAAAGCACAGGCGAGTGCTTCGTTTATTTGTGAAGCTTCTACTACTTACAAAGCAATGAGTAAAATTGAACCAAGAAATACAACATGCAAGCCAAGAAGGCTGGCATGTTATTAAGAAAACTGGCATCTCTGTGTACTGGAATGAAAAATAGCAGGCTCCTGGGTATGGCAAAGTGTAACAGTGAGTGCAAGTCCATCATTCTGCATGTCAGTGCCTTTCAAGCATCACTGACTGACTGTATTTACGTGTGATGATGTGAGAAGGGAAAATAAAATAAACACAACTACAGTATAGCCACAACTGAACTTGACTGAACTACAGTCATACTGGGTAAAGAGCTGGATAGTCAACTGGAGACCAAAAACTCTTAGACCTCTGATTACGGTCCCCATTGACTTTGGTGAAGATTTTAGGATCTTGGAGCAGAAGTTCTTGCAGTGAATTTATTAGGTTTAAGTTAATCTGTCTTGAGCCTAAGCCACTGACCATAAGTAGCTTATGGTCAGGGAGTTGGGTACCATATTTTCCTCCTGCCAGATTCCTGATACCATGATAAGGATTTCCTAGACATTTTGAGGGAAGAATAGACAGCTGGTCAGAAGATCACCTTATGATTAAAAACTGTGGCCACCAGGAGTGTTTGAATTTGCTTTCAATTTTACCTTGAGCTAAACTGATTCTGTCAGTGGAGGTGTCTTCACCTGCTTATTAGGGGTGATTAAAAGTTTTCTGGTTTCTTCTGTACTGAGGCTGGGAGCCAGGAGGGGCATACGGAGGGGGACAGCTGAATGAGAATGTGTCACGATACAAAACATAACTGGTTTGTATGCAGAGAAGGGGCATAAGCACAGAAGGAACAATGTCCATGTCTTGTTAGATGTGCAGGCCACAGTCCAGTCACAGGAAGGTTTAAATCTGTCTAGACTGTGACCTCTCTGTTTCATGATGTGTTTCAGTTTTCCCTCTTTCTTGGAATTGTATAATACTTTGGTATACAAGGTGGCAAGAACCCAGGAATCCCATCTCCCTTGTACTGAGTGTGCAAGGAAAGGAGGTTTAACTGATACTCTGGGGTTTGGTTGGTTTAATGGCCTCGGTTAAGCTTGGTCTCTGAATTGGGGGTTATTGGTCATTGGGCTCTGAGCCAGATAATACATAGACTTCAGTTGTCACCAAGAGCTAGTTGGCAGGAGGTTATATCTGACTCACTTCGGAGGAGTAGTAATTGTGCCCAGCCTGCCATATCCTCAGGTATGTGCTGGCCAGGGCAGGGCTCTCATCCCTGCTGTTAATCTCTGAACGATTCCTTAGGCTCACTGCTAACAGCGATTTGATATGTGGGGCTTTGCGGCCGCCTTGCCTTTATTATGTCTTACTTCCAGGGATTTCAGCAGTGCCAGATCACTTAAAGCCACTATGTACCGATTAGCTCTGTCTGCTCTGGAGCAGATTTTCCTTTGTGGGATAGCTGTCATGCAAGGCAGTCCCGCCAACTGACAATTACAGGGCTTAAAAGAAAATTAAGTCACTTAACGGTGCTGGAAGATTGACAGGCTTCATAAGTACCCTTCCCCGATTCATTGGCTCTGTGGCTTGTTCTGCTCTCATTTTCCTATGGGTGTTGGTTTTGGCTGTGGATGATAGTTCATGCCTAGCTTTCTGCTGGGACCCTCAGGGACTTCGGTTGCATGAGTGACACTTTCTCTACCTCCCTGTGTCATAACGTGCAGAGTTCAGTACGTGATAGAGTGTCTTTCCTTACCTGGAAGGCTTATTTATTTTCAGTGCCCTTCATAGCACCAGCATTCTGCTCAGGCCTATGTTAATTTTTGCATATATTTGCAGCACCCACAGTGCCTAGACATGGCAGTGTTCTCAATGACTTAAAAGTCACCATTTTTCTTGGCCTCTCCCTTATATTTTTTGGGTCTGCTTTGTTTCTTTTCACTTGGTTCCAGCCTGAAATTGGCCATGGTTATATGTCACAATCAAGATGTTAAGCCAAAACACATAGAAAATATGAATTGGCTCCTTTGCCAAAATAAATCAGCCAGATGGACCATATGTTTTGCCAGACTCTATAGGCAGAGGTAATGTGCTGGCATTGCTCTTTTGTCTTGTCCCTAAGACACCTGACCTGTGACAGAGCTGCCACGCAGAAATGGAAGAGCTGCCTGATGTTGTGTGGAGTTTAACATGCTCTGACCCCTTCATCTGCCAATTGACTCACTTCCCATTTTAGTACTTCAATGAGATGAGAGAATCTTTCAAAGAAAATAAAGCTACCAGAAGATGAATGGGAGTTACACATCACCAGCCCAGTTCAGGGGAGTAGTTTCAGTGTTCTGCCTCTTGGCTGGGATGTGCTGCCCGTTGGGGACGACAAGATGCGCTAAAGTCCTTCTTCAGTTTTAACACCAGCAAAACTCTCTCTGCTTTTAGTTCTTTTCAAACATAACTCATGGTTGCAGGTGCCCTGTGGTATGAGGCTACACTGCAATGTGAGAAGGACGGTCCAGATGATAGGGCAGTAGTATAGGTGACTGGACAGCTGAAATGAAGGGCTAGGTCCCCAAAGCTTGGTTAGGTCCCTTGCTTTCACTGACCTTCATCCTCAGTGGAAGTTCAGCATGTAAATGCCCATTGATCTGGCCTGCAGTCTTCGCCACAGGCTGCCAGTACGACCTCAGACCTCTTTGCTCAATATTGTTTTCAGAATTGACTACTTATCTGAGGAATCTCAATATCTGAGCAACCAGCTGGAAACCCTTGAGGGGGTCTAGGTTTTCAGGCAGAGGCATTCAGCACTTTCTGAAAGTCAGGATGTGTATGGTGCACCTGCAAGTGTGTATATACAAACTCAGGAAAATTTCCTTAGCTTTTCTACGGCTCAGCTCTACATCAATAACATGCCACTACAGTGAGATAAATCTGTTTTTGTTCCTGAGGCGTTCAGATATTGAAAACACAAGAAGTGCTTCAGCTAAACAGGGAGAGCCTAGGAGGAAGGGGAGAGGAGTGCATCATAAACTTGCAGGGTCTGAAAGAATCCATGATCTACTGCTTGGCCTGACACTAACTTTGTTGTTTTGTTTGGGTTTTGTTTTGTTTTGTTTTTCCACAAAAAGAAATAATTTTAATATCTGGTATTTTGAGCTTGTTTCCATTTTCTGATTTTTTTTTTGTGAAGTAAAATTCTTGTTTTCCAACCAGCCCCCTGAGTAAATGAAGCATCAGCTGGTGAGCTGGTAAATTGCTAGTTGGATCAAAGGCATTAACTGGTTTTGTGGTACAACCCCAACATATCTATAGGTGACACTGAATGGGAAGATTGTACAAACAGCAATACACAGAAGTCTAGAAAAGCTACAATTGTGGTCAGGAAATTAAGGGACTGGAAACCCAGCAGTAGACAAAAAGATAACCTAACACATGGCCATCTGATGGAAGATGAACAGTGGAAGGCAGTGATGTCAAGAGCAGTGTAGCATGGGACAGTTTCTGGCTGCATTAGTAAGACTTCTCGTCCCAGAACAGAGAGGGAATAGTCCTTCAATATGTTCTGCTGGGAATGGATCCAGCCTACTGACATTAAGTGTAAGTACTTTACTACCAGATAAATGTAGATAAGTTTATGGAAATCTCAGTATAGAGCAACAGTAAATTGGGGGCATTATTGAGGCTGACTTTGATTAAAAGAGTTAAGTATATTGTAAAGCTTAAGGTAAGATGACAGCAATTGGAATTGTAAATATCAGAGAAGCAGAAGTTGTGTATGGTGGGTGGTACAAAAGGATTATTATTCCTGAATAGGGTACGATTTGCTGAAATGAAGGAAAATTACATTTAGACTGAACATAGTAAAGCCCTTTATGACAGTGCAGTGTATCAGGTTATACAAGAATACACTAGGTATGTTGTAGTGGAGAATAGCACAAAAAGCATCAGCAGAAGCATTTAAAAACTGCCTGGAACAATTGTTAGCAAGAAAGAGTCTTGCACAAGTTGGGGGTGGGATAGATGTTATCAGGTATCTTTAAGTTGCTGTACTTTTGAGTCCTTTGATGTATTTCCAGCTTTCAGTGTGCAGAGGCCCAAAAGAAACGTTTGCTTTATCTAATGCTGCAGAGAAAAGTTCATAGCGTGGGTAAGAGCCTCGACCCATTAAATAACAGTTATTGTTACTATGGTGGGGCAACGCAAAGCTGAGATAGCTTAAACGGGTAGCCTGACATCCCCTTTCCGAAGGAGGAATCTGGAGCAGTGCAGAGTCAGTTTGCCAGACTGCCACTCCTTACTCCTGGAGCAGGAACCGGGCCAGGGAGAGGAGATGTGGTCCGAAAGCTATAGCACACTGCTAATGTCCTGCTATCGCAACCCCTGTGGGGAATCCCAAACCAGGCATAGGCTGGAGCAGCCTTGGATCATGCTCATGTATTTCAAAGGCAGACTGCAGCAATATATAAAACACTTGCTGCCAGCAAATCACTAAGCACTGCATCTGGAACTTTAATTCAGAAGCAGATTGAAATTATTTTAATTAAAAGCAGGGCTGACTTTGTGATGGAATAGCCCAGAACTGTGCATTGACAGCTATCAGTTGGTTTCATGCAGTCATCCCAAAAGACTGTAGCATGCCAGCTTTAGGAAGGAGGGGTTCTTCCCCACTAAATCAGTGCTATTTGAAGATATGGTTTTGTAAAACCTGTATTATGTTATTCAGGTAGTACATTGCATTTTGGGACAAAACTCTCAGTGAAATCAGTGGGTGGTTTTTGGGGGCTTGGGGTTTGTTTTTTTTTTGCTTGCAACATGACAATTTGGCTCACTGACATTTTCAAGAGGTTTAACTAGTGGTAGATGAAAAATGGCATAAGAGAATAAGACTTTTTTTACAGGGTTATACATAAGACTTTCAACACTGCCTATGATTTTAATTGAAAAAAGTGAAAATTTTATCTCCATACTCCGCAGGCAATTTTGAAAACCAGAGTGTAGATTGGAGCCCAGAGAGCTATGGCATAGATGTGTCCTACATGGACTGGAGAATACCTCTAAATGTAATTAGCAGCTGACAATTTGCAGTATATCCATTAAGGGCCCAGCAGGTCATGTGCATTCTGAAGCTGATAAGGGATGTACATCGTCACAAGATACAAAATACCATCACATTTTGCTCCACCAAAATTTCAATCTGACTTCTCGAAGCTTGAGACATGAAAGCATTTCAGAAATACATGATCCATCCGTGGTTCATTCCCTTTGACCTGGGGAGGGACATGAAACGTTGAATTAAGCACTCTCTGCAGTATTCGATTGGAGATTATTAGAAAGACTACAAATTGTAAAATGCTAATCATGCTAAGGATTTGCTAGGCATGCTTCTGTGCTGGAGATTGTGCCTTCTAAAATGTGCCTGCTCTCTTGCATGACTGAGTATGACCAGAAACCTTGTGGTAATAAGGGGCTAATAAAGGAAAGTACTATGATAAAGGAAAAAATATAATTTAGCTTTTCACTAGAGCAGGCCCACATGATGGAAAATTCACTGGGATGTGCCTTCTGGAGAGTAAGAGCAGAAGTTTGCTCCAGGAATAATCACAGACACTAAATGTTCCTGCTGGTTGGAAACATTGCCTTTTTTGTTTATTTATTTACTACTTTTTTTTTTTAATTACCTAAACAGAACATGTTTTTTCAGGCCAGGCTACTTGGAATTGAATCATTTGGCTTGGGAATGCTCAATGTGAAAATGTGTCTTTCTGAGCTTTCCTGGGTACTGTGAGAGCTGGTGGAACTGCCTGTGACATTGGTAATATGACTGGCCACGTGTTCAGCCTTTAGCGCTAGTCGGCAATTTCTGAATTCTGGTGCAAAGAAGGTAGACTTCCTTGAAGCTTTGGGGACAAAAATGTGCAGATTTGTATGTGTGAGTAGGGCAGTACGGGTTCTAGCTGTGTTTGTAGAGCATCCAATGAAATAGTTCTCCCACCTCAACAGTCTCTAGTAAACTAAGCAGAGATTCACAAAATATTGCCGCTGTGATGAACCGCACTGATAACAAGGTTTACAACTAATCTGTATATACAAGCATTCTAAGTATTTTCTCTTAGCTACCTCCAGGAGAGAGTTCAGCATGCAGTGGATTCTTGTTGCCTTCACAGGCACCCAATTCTCCTAATCGTACTGATGCCCTGGCATAAGACAGACATGGGCATACTGAAGGGTATCCAGCAAAGGACCACCATGGTGGTTAGATGGTAGAAGCACATAACACACAAGGAAAGGTTGAGAGAACTGGCTTTACTCTGCCTTAAAAAGATGAGGCTGATGAGGGAGTAGTATTGCTGTCTTCAACTGTCTCATGTTTTGGAAGATGAAGCCAGATTCATCTCAGAGGCGCACATGGACAGGAACGGGCAAAAGTTGCAACATGGGAAATTCTTATTAGATATAAGGAGAAATGTTATCACTGTGAAGGTGGTCAAACACTGGAACAGAGGTTCATAAAGTCTGTGGCTGAAGGTTGTATCCTTGGAGAAATTCAAACCTCAGCTGGAGAAGGCCCTGAGCAACCTGACTGAATTGCCCCTGCTTTGAGTGGAGGCTTGGACCAGATGAATTCCAGAGGTCAACTCCAACATGCCTTGTGCAATGGCTCTGAGACTGCAGTGCCTGAAGTGCAGGAGTCTGTGTCTGATACTGGTTCTAGCCTTTAATTTATCTAAGACTCCCATAAAACGAAAGTGATATTCTCTTTGTCACATAGACTTTGAGTTTTAGCATTGATTTTAAAGTGCTGTAAGATCTTTGGATGGAAGCTGATATAGGGAAGTAGAAGCAATAATCAGAAGTGAAGGATTTTATTCTCAGCTTTTCAGTGAAGTGAATCTTGAGTTTCATGGAATTCAGTCGAGACCATCCAGATCAACACATCTATTTTATGCCAGGACCAGTACAGGGGAAGAAGATCTGCCCTTATCTCAATTGATTTATTGATTGACAGGCAGGGGCCAGGACTCCTGCAAGTGTTAGGTAACTTTTATTAGAAATTTTCTTTGCTGCAGATTCAGCCTCACATCTTGCCCTGCCTGGGAGTTTCACAACCACCCAGAACCTGTCGTGGTCCTGCTCAAAACTGGCAGTTCTTGGGGCTAAACGAAACACAACTTTCTGCCTCTAGAGGCTCAGCACGCCTGCTTTGAGGGCTTGTTATCTCAAGATTTCAAAATCTTGAAAGTTTCTGTCTTAATTTATGCATTAAAGGTAAATGAATGGGTTTTAAAACAGAGAGAGGGAGAGAGAGAGAAAGAGAAAGAAAGGGAAAAGGCCCTTTGAGATGAAACACCTCTTCTTCCAGGGAGCCATGAACTGAGAGTAAGGAGAGCAGGAGAATTGCCAGTAGACATCCACATCACACATTAATTGGAACAAAGTAAACCTCCCATAGCCACGCAGTTTTCATTTATCCAGGAAGGTTTGCAACCCAGTTGGCTGGCGGCAATTTTTGGAACATTGCAAGCAAATGTGGCTCAATCATTATAAAACAGTGAATGCCAAATCTGAGTTAAAGCCAGGTATTTGAGCAGGGATTATAGGCATTTTCCAATGATCACCACCACAGAAATAAATAAATAGATGGCTTGCTATGTATACGCTCAAAGGAGAATGCCCAACATGCATAGCTCTTTGCTCTTAAGAGTAATGAGGACACAGCTGTCTGAGCCTGGAAGCCAGTATTTGCAGAGGATAATTGTCAAGGATTTTTCTTCTCCACTGGCTTTTGTCCACTACCCATTCTTTGCTTACAAAAGAGCCCAAAAGGCCCTAACATTTATACAAGAATTACCTTGGCTTTGTGGTGCTTTCGAGATTGTTATAAAGCATGCTGACACATGGACAGATTTGAAACTCAGATGAAATATGAAAACCAATTTTCTCCCCTGATAAGCTCCCCAGTGCTCTCAGTGCCAAGCATAACACTCTCTTTGTAGTCAATCACGACAGCTCCTAGAGCAGCTGGCAAGGGTTGCTGCCATGGGCAGAGATCTGAAGCTCTCCCTTCCTCAGAAGGCCTCCTAACTCCCGCTGCCTGCAGAGCTTGTGGCTGCGCCTGGGCAGACTAGTGATGTGAGTGTTGAGTCATGTGTAACTGGTCAGCTCTACAGAGCAAATATAAAACTGCCCCACTCTCCAGACACAGGTTCTGCAAGCACCTTGGTGCAGCCAGGCTTTTTTCCCTGGTTTTATAGCTAGGTTCAGGGAATCAGGTCTTAGATTCCTGGAGAAAGACAAAGCACTGTAGTCTCTATTGCATGTGTGTTTGACTGACGCAGTTCAAGTGACATGAGGCAATCTACAGCCATGCCACCTCTGGCTGGAGACTCCTTGCATGCTCAAGCCAAGCAGCTTTGAATCCAGACCATTCCTGAATGAGATGCTGGCAATGATTGCTGAAGCTTTGTGAGAGATCAGTTAGTGATGAATCTCATATTACTATTCCAGTTCCCCATAATGGAGATCCCTTGTTCATACACATGCATGGGGTCCTCTTTTTTCATGTATATTAAAGATTTCAAGGTATCCTGTGAGAGTGACTAGAACATCCATGCTGAATTCTCTCTAGGAGTATGTACATATTGCACATCTAGAATCTCTCTTGTATTTTCAGGTCTCCAATACTTCACTCCCACAGTTGTTTGCACAACATGCTTGAGCAATGGTTAAAGCTTTTGTCATGTTGCACGTCCGAAGTGGCTGCATTTTAACGGAAGAAGCAACCCTTCCAATAAAAGTTTCTGTTATATCCTGCAGGTGGATATTTGCATCCCTTTGTTTTCATTGCGGCTTTACTTTCTGGATCCATTTGGATCAATTTCTTCTGCTGTATTAAAACTAGGGCTTCTCTTTACTAGTTATTGTGGTCTATTCACAGTCTCAGACCTCTTTAGCCTGCCAAAACACTTGGAAAAGGAGCTCTTAATGACTCAGTTAAAATGTACGGTCAAGAAGTTCGCTTATTAGAGGAAATGTAAACTGACCACCAATTGGCTAAACCAGCTGGCTGGACTATTTGTGCTAGTGATTTCTCAAAGCTCTCCAGGGAGCAAAAGTGGGAATAGCAGTTCTCATCTTTGAGTTCTCTCATGCTCTGTACCCTAACAGAAAAGTCTTTGAAAGAATTCGTTGGAGGAGAAGCCAATAGGATTTTACATACATGTTTAAAAGCTTTATAAATAGTGCTTTAAACTCCTATATTTTTAATATATTCCTTCTTACAGGGTTTTTTTAAACTATCCCCATAGACTTGCAGAGAAAATATAAAATTCAGCCATAGAAAATTCACTTTTTCAGTGTTAATGGTTCTACTCCTCTCCTGTGAAATTTTATAAGCCTTCTCTAGAGGTTCTTGCATGAGACTATTTCATACCATGCAAAGGGAGGGAAGTAAAGACTTTTTGCTAGAAGTATGTTTTAATTTCTTAGTGTGCATTTCCTGGCTCTGATTGCACATCTTTTTCGTTTCCATTGCAATAGAAAGTATCACTTGCATAACCTCCCAGCAGCTGGGAGTATTCTCAGTAAGTGGTCGGTGGCTCCTCTCACCACCCTATCAGCAGATCTCAGTGTAGCATATGATCATACAAAACAGGTAATTTTGAGAAATTGGTAGTACAACAGTAACGCTCC